>NW_027672857.1:0-67000 GCF_964194105.1 Spermophilus citellus
TAAAGTAAAAAAAAAAGCATCTCACATTAACAAACCATGCTGTTTATGTCTCTTCTTTGTATTATTAGTTTTATAACCACAATGATTATTTGTTTAACTAATGGTTATTAGTGCCATAAACCAAAATGATTGCCAAGTTTAGAATTTCATTTTTTTTAGTGCATAACTTTTACAAAAAGCATGGTGATCTCAGTTTGCTAACAACCTGATTGAAACATATTTATGGGATTTAAAAAATATTTTTTTTAGTTGTCAATGAACCTTTATTTTATTTATTTATTTGTGGTGCTGAGAATTGAACCTAGTGCCTCTGACATGCTAGGCAAGGGCTCTACCACTAAGCCACAACTCCAGCACTCTGGAACTTTTAAATGAAAACATATGAAAAAAATCTCAACCATACATCAATAAGTCAAAATACAAGATAGTTAATTATCTAAGCACTAATAGCTCATAAAATTTTTCTTGAGTCTTTTCTTTCCTTTAAATTTGCAGGTAATTTTTAGTTGTTTGCTTTGCTTGAAAACATGAACAGTGGGTTAATTTGTTTTGTGGCACTGGGAATTGAACCCAGGGATGCTCTACCACTGGACTTCTTCTCCAATCTTTTTTTTATTTTTATTTTGTAATAAAATCTCATTAAGTTGCCAAAGCTGGCCTCAAACTTACTATCTGTTTGCCTCAGCCTCCCAAATAGCTGGGATTAAATTTACATTCCACCAAGAAGTGAGAAAAGTGGGTTTTAGCTAATAGAGCTTAGATTCACAAAGTGACTCCACCAATATTGATTGCGTAGTTGTAAATAGGTACCTCAGTTTTTCCATCTACAAAATAGGAAAAGTAGGATAAAAATATAAAATGTTATGTTATTTAAAAAAAAACACAGGTAAGATTTCCAGTGTGTTCATGGCCCATAGTAAATGGCAAATAAGCAGTGTCTAAAAACTGTAACTAAAGCTTTCATAAAAGGTATTTTTTCAGGGATTTGAAGAATGAGACTCACTGAAATTGGTTTCATTTGTTATCTTTTAATATTTATTTGCTTTAATTTATTTCTGCCTCATAAACAATTGTTATAGGAGGGGAAAAATCCCTCAGAGGTTACCTTTTGAATGCTTGTTGAGAATGCAAAAATAATAATAATAATAATAACTCCCCTACCTTAGGAGAGCTTGTGAAGATTAATGAGTTCTTTGGGTTCAAGTTTTCCACATGCACTGGGTCCACTACAGTGATATAATTAATTTCACAACACGAGGGTTTTGTCATCCAACATTCCTATGCCACGCAGCTATGATAAGTATTCTTTAATTAAACCTCGAAATCTGCCACTGTTGTTACATAGTGCAGCTGGAGCACAGATACACCTCTGTGGACCACAAAAGTTTTAATATGCAGCTGGGAAAGCTAAATGTTAGAACATTTACAAGAAAACCTTCCAAGTTGGTGTCTGAAGTTCTTAAAACTTTTAGGAAATATTTAATATCTAAAGGAAAACTAATAATAGAGGGATGTAATGAGCTTGTATTTCTGAGTACAACTTACAGATAGCAAAATATGCTATCCCCAACCTCCTACTGCCCCAGGCTAAGGAGAAGAGAACTTTTATTTGGGAATCTCCTGAGCTCCTGATTGTAAAACTAGATAACAATTCTTAATATAGTTAAGAATCATCTTTCTCTTAGGAATGTGAGTACAAAAATAGAAACAAAAACAAAACCAAAAAAACATATTAGATAGGATTGGGTCAATCTAATATTTATTATTTCAACTCTATAAAGCTTAGAAGCATTTATTATACATTTGGTTTGAACTGTTTCAATGGATGTTTCCAACATAGTTCATTCACAGAATGAATATGTCTCTGAAGAGTGTGTTTGTCTTGTTCCTGTGTTCATGACTTTGTTTAAATCTCTATTAATGATTGCTAAAAACTAGGGTGAAACATACAACCTGGAGCAACTACTAATACACAGGATCCAAGCCCCATCCATTTTGGGTTATATAATCCTACAAAAACTACTAAAAATCCTGGACCTCGGTCTCATTATCTTTATAATGGGAGTAATGGCATCTCATATATCCACTTTTTTAAATAAAGACAAAAATAAACAGTGGCAATCTGCTAAGAAAAGAGAGAGGAACACAGTAAACTTTCCAGTAATGGTAGTGATGAACAGGTAAATCATAACTAGTATTATCAGTGGCAAGTGGAGCTATAACTAAGTGAGCTACAAAAAACTTTTTGTAATAATGCAATACATTGAGAAAATGATAAAGTGTGTTAAAAGACTGTGTTTCTATTACAGGTACTCTAGAAAAAAAAGTGGCTTTCTCTGTCCTTATCATCTATATTCCTTTGCCTGAGAAAACTGTGACAGATTTTGTGAAGTCTGAACCTTAAGCAGAAATAATGCTGGAAGGCACAAGTGAGGGATATGCAGCTGGTTGCTTTGGAGGTAAAAGTGGTAGAAATGCCAGAGGATAAATAAGGTTTGTTTTTGAGAGCTCAGGGAGAAGATTAGGTATACAAAGTCTCCTAAAATTGTAAAGTTCCATAGCATCATCTTTGAATACTGAAAGTCAGGTCCTGAGTCTTCTACCCACAACAAATATTCTCATGTTCACACTTGGCAGGTGCACTGAAAAACTGTTCTCCGCAAAGCCCATGAAGTTGTGGACATGAAGCGTGGCAGTGGTTATGAATGTGAAGTGAAGGCAAACTTGTCTTCTTAAAATTTTCTAGAATATGTATTGACATAACCATTGAGAAATCCTTCAAAGGATTGACAAGAGCTCAGAAAAAAACCAGAACAAGAAAAATTAGTATTTATTTAGTTTACATTATGGCAAAACTAGTTTCTCTTCAAATTATTCAATACCAACAAAATGGATCTCCAAATTCAAAATATATTTCCTAAGAAGATTGATATTTTGAGTTTTAGGAAATATTTTTGAATAAAAAATTTCAAGCGAACCCTCTCTTGTAAAAACCTGGCAATATTTTTTCCCCATGGTTACTGCCCTCATGATTTTTATTTCAAATATAATTATTTAACTATAAAAAGTGTAGTAATCTTCTGTGTTATTGTCATGTTATAAATCTATGACTGTTAAGAGCTGGGAACACAAGAGAGATGTCTTAATAACATATACCCAGTGTCTGTTCTCCTCAGTCCCAATGTACTAATGCAGGGTATAGCTTCTGGAAATTATAGTTTATGGAAAAAATAGTTTGGAACTTTTGCAGAACATAAGAAACTTTATAGAAGTTTCTCTAGTGGCATATAAGTGACAGGAGAAAAGATATGAGATATGTAATTGAAAAGGAGAGATCTTTAGTCTAGATCTCATTGTGCGGAATGATTTTCGGGTTGGACAGGGAGTGCAGGCAGCAGGCAGTCTTCAACTGTCTGCTGAATCAGCTGCTCATTCTGAATCAGCTACAACAAAAAGTCAGTCCTGAAGTAATCCAATGGAGAAATGCAGTCTTTCCATTGAATGGTGCTAGAACAGTGGATGTCTGTACATAAAAAGAATAAGTGACACATAACTCACAGCTTATAAAAAATAAAATAACTAGAATACATCAAAGACGTCAATGCAGTATAAAAATCTATAAACTAGTAAAATAAACACAGCAGAAAATTTTTGTGAACTTGAGTCAAAGACTATTTATAACTGTCTTCAAAATCATAATCAGTAAATTAAACAAAAATGATAGACCTTACCAATTCAGGTTGGGAGCAAATGCTTTAGTTACATAATGAATGAAGAATTTGGATTTATACTGTAAAGAGAATTCTCAAAACTTGACAGTAAGAAAACAAATAGCATAATATCAAAATGGCCAAATGTTCGCCAATCCTTTATTAAACAAGACATATGGAGGATAAGGAAAGAAAAAAAAAAGACTCAAAAAAAGGTCTTCAACATCATTAACTACTTCTTCTTCTCCTTCTCCTTCTTCTTCGTGCTAGGGATTGAACCCAGTGCCCTATGCACATGAGGTAAGCACTCTACCAACTAAGCTATATCCCTAGCCCCAACATCATTAACTTTTAAGAAAGTACATATTCATTCTATTGCATATTAAAATAACTAAATTTTAAAAAGTTGACAGTATCAAGTACTGGCAGAAAAGTAAACATATTACTGGTTGATTTTACTTGTACCAATGATAGAGCCTTAAGTATTTTAAAATTTTTATTTGTACCTTTGACTCATGGTTTATTTAGAGTCATGCTCTTTGATTGCCAAATATTAGGGCTTTTAAACATTTCCCTTTCTCTCTCTCTCTCTCTCTCTCTCTCTCTCTCTCTCTCTCTCTCCATGCACGTGTGTGTGTGTGTGTTTGTGTGTGTGTGTGTGTGTGTGTGTGTGTGTGTGTGTGTTGCTGGGGAATGGACCCAAGGCCTCAAGTATGCAAGGTGAGTTTTATACCACTGACCTATGACCCCAGCCCTATTTTGATTCAAGACATAATTTGTATGATTCTAACAATGATACATTTTGATGTTTTTTTTTTTAACCTATGATCTAGATTATTGATTATTCTATATGCACTTGTGAAGAAGTTTCTTTCTACTGTTGGTGGGATTTTATTCTATAAATGTCAATTATTTCAAGTTCTCTGTTGATTCCATAAAGGTCATTTATGAATTTACTGAATTTCTATGTAAGTTTTGTATTAATTGTTGAACAAGTGCTGTTGAAATCCGTATATTTGTCATTGGATTTAAGTATTTTACTTATAGGTCTATCATTTTATGTTTTCACATACTTTAAAACTTTTTGGGGTACATGCACATTTAGGATCCTTAAGTCTTTTTTTTTTTTGTTTTTGGTAGATTAATGATATATATATATATATATATATATATATATATATATATATATATATATATTTTGATACATCTATGTTCATCTTTTTTCACTATTTTTATTGATTTTATAAATATATATGATAACAGAATGCATTATAATTCTTTTTTTCTATTGGTTGTTCACAACATTACAAAGCTCTTGACAAATCATATTTCATACATTAGAATCAAGTGGGTTATGAACTCCCATTTTTACCCCAAATACAGATTGCAGAATCACATCGGTTACACATCACATTTTTACATACTGCCATATCAGTGACTCTTGTATTCTGCTACCTTTCCTATCCTCTACTATACCCCCTCCCCTCCCCTCCCATCTTCTCTCTCTACCCCATCTACAGTAATTCATTTCCCTCCATGTTTGTTATCCCATTCCCCACATAACCTCTTATATGTAATTTTGTATAACAATGAGGGTCTCCCTCCATTTCCATGTGATTTCCCTTTTTTTCTCCCTTTCCCTCCCACCTCATGTTTCTGTTTAATATTAATCATTTCTTCCTGCTCTTCCTCCATGTTCTGTTCTTAGTTGCTCTCATTATATCAAAGAAGACATTTGGTATTTGTTTTTTACGGATTGGCTAGCTTCACTAAGCATAATCTGCTCTAGTGCCATCCATTTCCCTGCAAATTCCGTGATTTTGTCATTTTTTAGTGCTACGTAATACTCCATGGTGTATAAATGCCACATTTTTTTTTATCCATTCATCTATTGAAGGGCATCTGGGTTGATTCCACAGTCTAGCAATTGTGAATTGTGCTGCTATGAACATCCATGTGGCAGTATCCCTGTAGTGTGCTCTTTTAAGGTCTTCAGGAAATAGTCCAAGAAGGACAATAGCTGGGTCAAATGGTGGTTCCATTCCCAGCTTTCCCAGGAATATCCATACTGCTTTCCAAATTGGCCGCACCCATTTGCAGTCCAACCAGCAGTGTACAAGAGTACCCTTTTCCCCACATCCTCGCCAGCACTTGTTGTTGTTTGACTTCATCATGGCTGCCAATCTTACTGGGGTGAGGTGGTATCTTAGGGTGGTTTTGATTTGCATTTACTTGACTACTAGAGATGGTGAGCATTTTTTCATGTACTTGTTGATTGTATGTCCTCCTCTGTGAAGTGTTTGTTCATGTCCTTGGCCCATTTGTTGATTGGGTTATTTGTTTTCTTACTGTCTAATTTTTTGAGTTCTTTGTATACTCTGGATATTAGGGCTCTATCTGAAGTGTGAGGAGTAAAAATTTGTTCCCAGGATGTAGGCTCCCTATTTACCTCTCTTATTGTTTCTCTTCCTGAGAAAAAACTTTTCAGTTTAAGAAAGTCCCATTTGTTGATTCTTGTTATTAACTGTTGTGCTATGGGTGTCCTATTAAGGAATTTTGAGCCCGACCCCAAATATGTAGATTGGAGCCAACTTTTTCTTCTATGAGACGCAGAGTCTCTGATTTGATATCTAGCCCCTTGATCCACTTTGAGTCGACTTTTGTGCATGGCGAGAGGAGGGGATTCAGTTTCATTTTGTTTCATATGGATTTCCAGTTTTCCCAACACCTTTGTTGAAGATGCTATCCTTTCTCCATTGCATGTTTTTAGCTCCTTTATCAAATATAAGATAGTTGTAGCTTTGTGGATTATTCTCTGTGTCCTCTATTCTGTACCATTGGTCCACCCGCCTGTTCTGGTACCAGTACCATGCTGTTTTTATTACTATTGCTCTGTAATATAGTTTGAAATCTGGTATCGCTATACCACCTGAATCACACTTCCTGCTTAGAATTGTTTTTACTATTCTGGATCTTTTATTTTTCCATATGAATTTCACGATTGCTTTATCTATTTCTACAAGAAATGCCATTGGGATTTTGATTGGCATTGCATTAAACTTATAGAGAACTTTTGGTAATATCACCATTTTGATGATGTTAGTTCTGCCTATCCATGAACAAGGTATATTTTTCCATCTTCTAAGATCCTCTTCTATTTCTCTCTTTAGGGTTCTGTAGTTTTCATTGTATAGATCTTTCACCTCTTTTGTTAGGTTGATTCCCAAGTATTATATTTTATTTTTTTGAGGATATTGTGAATGGAGTGTTTTTCCTCATTTCCGTTTCAGAAGTTTTGTCGCTGATATACAGAAATGCCTTTGATTTATGTGTGTTGATTTTATATCCTGCCACTTTGCTGAATTCATTTATTAGTTCTAGTAGTTTTTTTGTAGACCCTTTTGGGTCTTCTAGGTATAGAATCATGTCATCCGCAAATAGTGATAATTTAAGTTCTTCTTTTCCTATTTTTATGCCTTTAATTTCTTTCGTTTGTCTAATTGCTCTGGCCAGTGTTTCGAGAACTATATTGAATAGAAGTGGTGATAGGGGGCATCCCTGTCTTGTTCCAGAGTTTAGAGGGAATGCCTTCAATTTTTCTCCATTCAGAATGATGCTAGCCTGAGGCTTAGCATAGATAGCTTTTACAATGTCAAGGTAAGTTCCTGTTATCCCTAGTTTTTCTAATGTTTTGAACATAAAGGGATGCTGTACTTTGTCAAATGCTTTTTCTGCATCTATCGAGATGATCATATGGTTCTTATCTTTAAGTCTATTGATGTGGTGAATAACATTTATTGATTTCCGTATATTGAACCATCCTTGCATCCCAGGGATGAATCCTACTTGATCATGGTGCACAATTTTTTTGATGTGCCTTTGTATTCAATTCGCCAGAATTTTATTGAGGATTTTTGCATCTAGGTTCATCAGAGATATTGGTCTGTAGTTTTCTTTCTTTGAGGTGTCTTTGTCTGGTTTCGGAATCAGGGTGAATTTGGCCTCATAGAATGAATTTGGCAGAGCTCCCTCTTTTTCTATTTCCTGAAATAACTTGAAAAGTATTGGTATTAATTCTTCTTTAAAGGTTTTGTAAAACTCCGCTGTATACCCATCCGGTCCTGGGCTTTTCTCGATTGGTAGTCTTTTGATTGCTTATTCAATTTCATCCATTGATATCGGTCTGTTCAAATTGTGTGTATCCACCTGACTCAGTCTGGGCAAATCATATGACTTAAGAAATTTATCGATGTCTTCACTATCTTCTATTTTATTGGAATATAGGTTTTCAAAATAATTTCTAATTGTCTTCTGTATTTCTAAAGCGTCTGTAGTAATATTGCCTTTTTCATCCCGTATGTTAGTAATTTGAGTTCTCTCTCTTCTTCTCTTCGTTAGTATGGCTAGGAGTCTGTCAATCTTATTTATTTTTTCAAAGAACCAACTTTTTGTTTTGTTAATTTTTTCAATAGTTTCTTTTGTTTCAATTTCATTGATTTCTGCTCTGATTTTAGTTAATTCTTGCCTTCTGCTACATTTGCTGTTGTTTTGCTCTTCCTTTTCTAGGGCTTTGAGATGAAGTGTGAGCTCATTTACTTGTTGGTTTTTCCTTTTTTTGAGGAATGACCGCCAGGTGATGAATTTCCCTCTTAAAACTGCTTTCATTGTGTCCCATAGATTCCGATATGTTGTGTCTGTATTTTCATTTATCTCTAAGAATTTTTTGATTTCCTCCTTTATGTCTTCTGTAACCCATGGATCATTCAGTAACATATTGTTCATTGTCCATGTGATGTAGGAGTTTTCCTTCCTTCTTTTATCATTGATTTCCAGTTTCATTCCATTATGATCAGATAAAATGCATGGTATTATCTCTACCCTTTTAGGGTTGCCTTATGGCATAATATATGATCTATTTTTAGAAGGATCCATGTGCTGCTGAGAAAAAAGTATATCCACTTGATGATGGTTGATATATTCTATATATGTCAGTTAAGTCTAGGTTATTGATTGTGATATTGAGGTCAATAGTTTCTTTATTCAACTTTTGTTTGGAGGATCTGTCCAATGGTGAGAGAGGTGTGTTGAAGTCACCCATGATCATTGTGTTGTGGTCTATTTGATTCTTGAACTTGAGGAGAGTTTGTTTTATGAACGTCGCAGTGCCATTATTTGGTGCATAAATATTGATAATTGTTATGTCTTGTTGGTGAATGGTTCCTTTTAACAGTATATAATGTCCTTCTTTATCCCTTTTGATTAAGTTAGTCTTGAAGTCGATTTTATTCGATATGAGAATGGCCACCCCTGCTTGCTTAAGAGGACCATGTGCGTGGAATATTTTTTCCCAAACTTTTACCTTGAGCCCGTGTATGTCTTTTCCAATCAGAAGTGTCTCCTGGAGGCAGCATATTGTTGGCTTTGTTTTTTTTAATCCATGTTACCAGCCTATGTCGCTTTATTGGAGAGTTTAAGCCATTAGCGTTTAGAGTTACTATTGATATATGGTTTGTACTTCCTTCCATGTTTGATTATTTATCTCTTTTTTTTCTAATTTAGTTTGTTTCTCCATGATTAGCTTTCCCCCCATCCTCTGTCTTTACCGAGGCACTTCCCGCTGATGGTTTTGGTTATTGTTTTTCATTTCTTCCTCGTGTAGAGTTTTGCTCAAGATGCTTTGCAATGCTGGTTTTCTGGCTACAAATTCTTTAACTTTTGTTTATCATGAAAGATTTTTATTTCGTTGTCGTATCTGAAGCTTAATTTTGCTGGATACAGAATTCTTGGTTGGCATCCATTGTCTTTCAGTGTTTGAAATACATTGTTCCAGGATCTTCTCGCTTTCAGTGTCTGTGATGAAAAATCCGTTGTTAACCTTATTGGTTTACCCCTAAATGTAATCTGCCTCTTTTCTCTTGTATCTTGTAATATTTTCTCTTTGTTCTGTATATTGGATATCTTCATAACAATGTGTCTTGGCGTTGGTCTACTGTGATTTTGTGTGCTCAGTGTCCTGTATGCATCTTCAATTTGTATATCTGTTTCCTTTTTTATTTCTGGAAAGTTTTCTGTAATTATTTCATTCAGCAAGTTACTCATTCCCTTGGCATGAATCTCTGTGCCTTCCTCTATCCCGATGACTCGTAAGTTTGGTTTTTTTTAAGTTATCCCAAATCTCTTGGATGTTTTTCTCGTGATTTTTTACCAGCCTATCTGAGTTGGCTAGACTCTTTTCAAGATGATATATTTTGTCTTCATTATCTGACGTTCTGGCTTCTACTTGCTCCACTCTGTTAGTGATACTCTCAATTGAGTTTTTAATTTGGTTTATCGTTTCCTTCATTTCTAGAATTATTGTTTGATTATTTTTTATAATCTCAATCTCCTGATAAAGATGCTTAACTTCTTCTTTTATCTGTTTATGTAATTCATTTTCAATTTCATTTCCATCTGTCTAAAGTGTTCCTTGAGTTCTTTATATGGCCATTTTTCAATGACTCCAGGTCCTCCTGAATATTTAGGCTGTCCTTCATTGTTTGTACTCCTTTTCTTCCTTGCTTTTTATGCTCATGATAATTCTTGTTCTGTTTGACTGCTGAGTTACTGTTTACTCTTATAAATTTATTTGATGCTTGGGAGGAGAGGTATTAGAAGTGAAGGGAAGAAGTCACTAAAGAGAGTGAGTGGAGTCATGTAGAATTCAAGGAAGGGGGAATAAGAAAATTGAAAAGAAATGAAAAGACAAAAGAAAAAAAGTGAAAAGAAAGAAAGAAAAAATGAAAAAATAAAAATTTAAATCCAAAAAAATTATAATGATAATAAACAAATGGAAATTAAAGTTTAAAAAATAATAGTTATAATGATAGAATAAAAAGAATTAAAAAAATTGAAACCATTAATAAGAAAGTTGAAGAGCAACAACAACAACAACAAAAAGTGAAAATAAAATTAAAAAAAATACCAATAATAATCATTAAAAAAATAATAATAATAAATGCAGTCATAGAGCTCAATTAACTTCTCTTCCAGTAGGTGGGAACTGGGCCAGGCTTCTCTTCTTGATTGGTGGGAACCAATCACTGTGCCTCAGCTCTTCTTCCCAGACTGTGGGGGTCTCCAATCCTGAGTGCCTAGGGCCTTCTCTTGTGGTTCCTCAAGCCAGGCCCCGCTCACCTGTGAAGCTCGCCACAATACTGGCTACATGCCGGGTCCGCTGCTCCTGGGAGCCCTTTTTCCATGGATGCCTGGGCACACTCTTTCTGTTTGCCTCCCTCAGACCCTAAGTTTGTAGGGCTTGGGGCTGAGGACCCCCAGCGAATTTGTTTGCCCTCAGGTAGCAACTCCCCTGGTAGCTGGTACAAGAGACCTCTGTTGTCAGCAGAGGGATACCCTGGGTCTGACTATTGTGCTCAGTTGGCTTTTACCTCTGTGAGTTCAGGTGGGCCGACTAGTTATTTCAGGGGGATCATTAGTGCTGAGTCACTAGAAGCAGGCGAACCAGAACTAGAATGCAGCCCAATCCAGGCTCGGTGTGTTCTAAGAGGGGCAGACTATTCGCCTGGGATCCCCTTCAGCTCAACAGTGCCTAGTGGTCCTGAGCAAACAGTATTTTGACAGTTTACTTCTCCCTATGCTCGCGCAGCTGAAGGGGTTAGAGACTTGATCTCTCCGCGTCCGCCGCCATGTTGGATCACTTAGATTTTAAATTGTCACTCATTTTAGCAGCTGTTCCATTTAACTCGGCAGCTCACTCGCGCGGTAAAGAGTCTGCTCTATGGTGTTCTGTGGGAAGCGGCGGCAGCGGTGGCGGCGTGGTGGCGGCCCAGCTGTGGCCTTCAGGACCCCCGGGGAGGGGGTGCGGGCTGGGGGAGGGGAGGCAGCGCCTTGGGGCTGCGCGGGCCGGGTACTGGACACGCGGGAGAGCGGGCGGGGTGGGGGAAAGAAATTGAGATCTAGATTTAGGGACTGAGCATGGGAGGAGAGACGGCAGGGGAGAAGCAAAGCGGAAAGGCGGAGAGGAGAAGGAGAAGGGGCCGAGGGAGCTGGGCAGCTCGGGGGCTGCAGCCTTAATGCTCGCGCTGAAGTTGTGATGGACTCACTCCGCCTTGGCTGGAGTCATGGCGGATTCACTCCACCTAGGCCCCTTTCTTGACACGGTGCTGAGTCTTTGTCGACAGATCTCCTTTAATGATCTTTACTTCATCTTTTAAGATGCGGCAACATACGCTGCGGGCGCGGTGGCGTGGAGCACAGAGCAGCTTACTCACTTCCTGCCGCCATCTTCTATAATTCTTATTATACAGAGAGAGCACATTTTTCATACCTCTGGTTTTATATAAAGTATATTCACAATGATTCATGTCTTCATACATGTACTTTGGATAACGCAGTTCATTACATTCTTAAGTCTTATGGAATTGCCCTCTTTGTCAGGTAATATGCCTTTTTTTTCTCACAAATTGTTTTTTGTTTTGAGGTTTATTTTTTTCATATTTCTAGAGCCACTTTAGTTTTGGTTAGTGATTTCAGAATATAGATTTTCTTCCCATTGCTCAAAAGATAATAAATGATTTTAATTAAATGTCTGCCAATACAGAAATATCCTTATTGTAGTAAGTTTTATTTTGTCCTACAGTATCATAGAAAACATTTCATCACTCTTTAATTTTAAATTCTGTAAATAAAATATTGAGATTAAATTCTGACCATACTTATTAATACAGTGTGACATAGATTTTAAAAATTTTAACTTGCAAAATATCAATCTACTTTCAAATCATATGTTATGCCAACAAACTTTTCACTCATGGTGACCAATCATCTTGATTTGCATTTTTATTTTGTAAACTGTTTGAAGCACACTGAAGAAAATGTGTCAGGAATGAATGACTTTTTAAAAAATTTTAAGTTAAGTATGAAAATAAAAATTAATGACTTTCACTCTTCTCTGTTGAAGCTAACAGTCTGCTATTTAAGTTGAATATGCTAATAAAAAGGGTAAAACTGTATTGGTAAGCTAACACAATTTGAAAATAAAGGAAAAGATTATGCAGGTATATTGGAATAGGAAAGTCAGGTAAATAAAAGATGAAATGTGGAAGTTAAGTTTCTCATTGTTGGAACAGAACATTGTTTTGTCTTCTCAAAATTTCCTTAATCTTTAAACTATATATTTACATTAAAATCATATATAATTATATCATATATATATATATATATATATATATATATATATGAGATATAATATATGGTATACACGCACCAAGGAAAAAAAGAAGTTCTAGAACATACTTTATAGATAATTCAGAACATAGTTTTAACTGAGGGAAAAAAGAAACTCAGAAAGAAATAAAAAACATGAACATTTTATTTTTGAAGGTAGAAAACTAACTAACTAAATATATATATATATAATACTAGGACACAGCACATAGGGCTAGAGAAAGAATTAGGGAAGTGACCCTTCTTTGGAGTGGCTTTTCCCTTAGGGACATGCGTTTACTCTGAAAAAGAGCTATTTAAAAACAGAGGAAGCACTTTACTGTTGACAGCTAATATTTGAAAAAAAAAAAAAATGTGCCCAGGTGTAGATTGAGACCCAAATGGTTATAAGCTAAGGAAAGTGGGAAATCAGAAATAGATGGGCCCTTACAGAAGCTGTAATTTAGCTTGCAATCATTTCATCTTTTGAAATTGGAGTGTTGTATTTTCAATTCCTAGAACTCCAAGTCACAATGGCAGAATTAAATATATGTCTGTTTTTAAGGAGAATCATATGAACTAGCTGTGTGTGCAATGATTCCTATACTTAGCACTCACAAACCCCTGAACACCCAAGCATGCACACTCACACAGATATGTACACACCAAAAACACAGAACCATGATATGGAGGATATAAATCATTATTAAAGGGCTGGGGATGTAGCTCAAGTGATAACACGCTTGCCTGGCATGCGCGGGGCGCTGGGTTCGATCCTCAGCACCACATAAAAATAAAATAAAGATGTTGTGTCCACCGAAAACTAAAAAATAAATATTAAAAAAATTCTCTCTCTCTCTCTCTTTAAAAAACATTATTGATAAAACAATTGGAAAAGTAGAAAAAGAAACAAGCTCACAGACATTAAGTTCTAAGACACATGTTTTACAATTTTGATTACTTCATTTAAAAAGTAAGAAGTACATTTTGAGAATAACTACAAAAAATTAAAATAATCATTTAAAAAAAGTCCTAAATGGAAATGCTGTGTCTAGCCAAAATGCAGTTAAAATATTTTGCCACTCAGTGGTAAGGTTTATCTTAAATTTAAATACCACTGAAGCATGGATTAAAGTACATGGGCAGGGGGATAAGATTGAGAAATTTTAGAGACTGAATCAAACAGAATAGTACACATTTAACATAAACCAAAGTTAGAAAAAAAATGAATAAACAGAAAAGATATTAAAAATTGCATGTTAAATGACCAAATGGATGGATGAATGAGGTACAAAATATATAGTAAATTATCATTCATCATGTTCTTGTTAATCATTTATTATTCTCTATTTAGTGAGTAATCCCATCATACATGATGTTATTTTAGGTCACAAAACTTTTTTTTTTTTCCTAATTAGAGCTGGGGATGTAGCTCAGTGGAGAGGTACCTACTTAACATTCAGAGAACTAGGTTTGATCCCCAGTACTGAAAATAAGGGGGAAAAAAGAACTTCAAGTTTAAAATAAAACAAAACAAAAAACAATAATGTCTGAGAGTGATTCTGGGTAGTACAGAAAGTCAAATGAATGTCTGGGGTAGATTCATAAAGTAACTATATTTATACTTGGATTATAAACAGTGTATCTAGTCATAATACTCTTTATATAGTCTCTTATTTTGTGCCAGAACCTTGATTTTTAACAGTACATTAATGGAGCCTAAAGAGAAGGTGTTGACCACTCCATTTAGTAAATATAAGAAATATTGTATCAATAAGAGAGTATCTCAATTTTAAACTTGAGAGTTTTTTCAGTAAATTGTTGTAATTTAAGTGATTTAAATAAATTATTGAATTTATTATAGAAATGTGTATTTTCTCCATAAAGACAACCTCTAAAGAGATGATATTATTTAAACTGTATGTCTAATTGAAACTCATGAATGATGGTTTTAATCTAGAATTCACCTTCTCATGAAACATATCATTTTCTCCCAACTTCTGGATTAATAGGATATTTTGTCACTTCTAAACTATACTTAATTTGTGGTTAGGATTAATGTCATGTTGCAGCAAAACTCCTACTGAGTATTTCCTGCATTTTCCCTAAGAATTTTCCAAACTATTTCATGTGCAAAATAAAACAACAACAATAACAATGTTCAGCAGTTTTCCTGAAACTCAGTTTTCTGAGCAGAAAGGAAAGATAAGTTGGTCTGACCATTTTTTTTTCGTCTTATTGTCTACTCTTTCATAAGTTGAGTCTTCCTACCTGAATATAAATCAGAGTGTATGAAGTTAACATATGATATTTAATTCTATCTCCTTTGGGAAATGAATCAAACTTCATGTAAATGTGTATTCTTCCTCTTTTTCCCTCCCTAACTTTTAGGAAAACTTTCCTGCAATTCTAAAGCTCAATTTTCATTACCCTTCATCTACATGATTCCCTTCCAAGACTCAGAAGGTACACTAGAAATATTTCCCATGGTCATATCAATTTTTATAATTTGTAAAACATGCCTTACTTATGAAAATTGCCTATGACTGTTGTCTCATTCTGCTTTAAGGTTATAGTGACTACAGACAATCTTTGCTTCTACTAAAGGGGAAATAGATGCAAAGATGCCTTTGGACTACATTAAAAGATAAACCTGTACATATCAAATAACGTATTTTAGATTAAAGTACAAAAATACAAGTTTCTTTAAAGATATAATGTGGAGAAATAAAATACATGAAATTACAATATATTTAAATACATGTAAAATAAATATATATAAAGATAGTTATTTCTCTATATATTTGATGTCCTTTGAAACAAATATACCCATCTTATCCATGAATGGCAAAAATTGTTTCATGACATCCAGAATTAACTGAATAATTTCCACTCTGACTTGTATTTTAAAATATACCAAGAATACATGCAATATATTGAGTAACTACAATATGCTGAATGTTATATGTGAAATTTTTTACAAATATATTTTATTTTAAAAGTTTAAAATGCTGAAAATTATTTATTACATCTGAATTTTACAGGTGAGAAAACTAAAAGTATATATAGATATAGATATAAAGATATAGATGCAGATATATAAACTTTTTTTTCCAAGTTAACATAATGCATAGATGACAGAATACAAAATCATATCACCCTAAAAAATTTTGCTGGACCAACTTGCCATAAAAGTTTTCCAATACTAATAGAATATTTTTTGGTTTTTATTATTGAATGATCTATATTAAGATCTTTATTCTAGTTGCTGGCATGATTTTCACATTATGATGCAAAGAAAGTAAAGAAGATTTATGGTATTATGTTTTTGTCTCCTCAAAACCTGCGATTAAATTTACTATCTTACTTTAGGAAAATTTCAAATATAGAGTACATTACACCACTAGAAACAGAACTTCTTTTGTAGTTTCTTCTAATTATCACTTGAAATTATAGCCTTTGAAGGCACAGAATCTATTAGCTCTCTTTGCCATGAACGTTCTTACCAATAACCCCTCTACATTCTCCTTTCACAGCCATATGGAGCTGTTCAGTCTTTTATTGAGACTCTTGATGGAGAGAAGCCCCATGGGATGTGGAACAGCCAAGGAAAGAGAAAAGGATTAGTAGTAATAACACAAATATTGGAATAGAAAGGCTGATTCAGCACATATATGAGCCATAATTTCCCATCCTACCAACCAGCAGCAAGGGAGCTAATTACATTGCAGGCACTATGGACTTCAGGTACATTTTTCATTTCACCTTAGTTGAAGTCAATTCTTCCAAAGAATTTGCTATATAAAACAATGTATTTTCTGCCAAGATGCACTAAAATATGTATAACAAAAATTTAATACCAGACATTTCAAGAAACAAAAATTCCCAAAGCTATGGCATTGCTGCTTCCTCTCCCATTAATAAGAGATTCAGTCCCTATCAGTGAGTTTCAGTGTTCATGTTCATTGTGATACTTTATGGTACAACATGTGCAAGTGACAGTGCTTTCCAATAAATCTTATATTATGAATATTGGAGTATACAAGTTCACATGGTACAATGTAGTTTTTACATTTTTTTTATATTTTAAAAACAATTTTCCACAATATAATAGAATGGTAATATTACTGGTTTTAAAATCAACACTTTCTGATTTTTAATTCTTATTTGTTTACATTATAAAATGCTACTTGAAAATTTCTTAGCTATTTGTGTTCATTGAATACTCAATGTATATAAACCCTTGTAAGTGACTTTATAAATATGTGATATTTTTTAAATGACTGTCACTCAGCTCTAAAAATGTTAAAAATATTTTGGAAGCAATTACATAAAATAGTAAAAAGATAAGAGAATAACTTTGAATCATAAATATAAATCATTATTAGTAAAGCATCCAAAATTCCATATTAAAGTAAATAAATTAAATTTGAGCTTCCTTTAACATGATTCCTGTTCATTCTCTTTCTCTCTTTTATGAACATCTGTCTGCACCTAGGTCAGTTTTTAACTATAAGTCAGAGGTACATGTATCATTATATTCTTAATGATAGCTATAGTCTCATGATCCATTCTTTATCACATGCATTCTGGTTTCTTTCTCTTTTTCATAGCAAGTAACTATTCCAAATAAAAGCCACATATATTTTTTGGGGGGTGTGGGGTTTTGGGGATTTATCTCAGAGGCACTTGAACACTGTGTCACATCCTTAGCCCTATTTTTCAAGTTTTATTTAGAGAAAGAGTCTCACTGAGTTGCTTAGAGCCTCACTGCTGCTGAAACTGACTTTGAACTCGCCATCATCCTGCCTCAGCCTCCTAAGCCATTGGGATTACAGGTGTGTAACACTGTGCCCAGGAAAATCCCCATTTTTGAAGATTCTTCACCGTTATTTTTTTTTTAAATCCATAGCCAACTACCTACTGAAAAATCATCACTTAAATAGATAATTTTTGTGTATGTTTTATAACACTAAATGTTAGAATTATAGTTATATAAAAGTTAAGCATGATTTCTGCCTTTGTGAAAACCATTCTAGCGGATATTGCTACCAGGTTAAAACACACATTTCAAGTAAATATCTAGAACCAAGCTTATTATCTGTTGTGCAAGAGACCAGCTAATGGTTCACCAAAATCTTTTTGTCTTAGACTTTTACATATAACAAATCTGTTTCTCAATCTCCTTTGCCTATAAATATGGTCACATTTTGAGTGACCATAATAGAGGGTACTGGATCATTAGTACATCCCATGCATGATTTCCTTTCTCTTGCCTTTCCACTGAAAACTATCATATCTATGGATGGTAAAAACTCTATAGAAAAATAGCTAGAGTTTCTCCATCACTTTTGGGAAGAGAGGAGCCTCCTGATCAATAATGTAATTTGCCCTTCATGTGAGTGGAATATATACATCCATTGCCTTACACTACCATTACAGAACATTGGTTTTACTCTGTTGATGTGAAATACAGAAATAGGTAAAATGAAATTAAAAACATGACTCCTCAAATGTGTGACCTTTATTTCATCATAGAATTGAAGACAGCAGAAAAGTATACTGGAGGCTAAGGAGATAAAAAAAATCCTCATATGAAGTGGCACGATATTCATTAAAAGAGTTACCTAAATTGTACTGGGAGAAAGTACACATTGCCTATTTTTCTAAGAGAAGTAGTAGTACAGACAATGTATTTTGGATTTCACTTTCAGTTTCTGACATATTTTTCAAGAATTTTATAATACTTGGATAGTTTTTAAAAATGAGAAAATTCGTTGGTTCCAGGGTATAAATATTTTGAAGAGGAAAGTATCAAACATCACATTAAAATTTAAGAAATTTATCTGAAAGTACTGACTGGATTATATTTTAAGAAAAAACATTAATGTGATAAGTATTTTTTTAATATATTATAAGGGGATAGAACCAATATTTGGGGTCCAGGAGAAAAAATAAATGTTTCCTAGAAAATGGGAGATCCTTTATGAATTATATCAATTGCTACCTGGAGGTAGAAACACCTTTGATTAATTAAATAATGAATAAGATTTTATTATTGTTTCAAATATTTTATCTAACAATGAATATTATATTAGCTTCCCTTTCTCTCCCATATATTGCTCCAACCTCTCAAATATGTATGTTTATATGGTTTTGTGGAGCGTGTCGTTGGCATGTGCCTATCTGTGTTTATCTTTCTACTTAGTTATCCAACCAATTTCACCTGTAAAATATGTGTTATATCAAAAATCTATATTTCCCATAAAGTAAGTCTTATTTTATTAAGGACAAGAGTTTCATTTTCTTTTTTTTTTATCTTTGTTGTTGTTATTGTTTGCTTGTTTCCTTTAAAGGCCAAATCATATTCATATTAAAAACCTCTTGCCAGGCACGCTGTCCCATGCCTGTAATCACAGCCAGCCTTAGCAACAGAGAGGCACTGAGAAACTCAGTGAGATCCTGTGTCTAAATAAAATAGAAAATAGGGCTGGTGCCCAGTCCCCATAAAACAAACAAACAAAAATCCTCTTCCACCTCTTTCACTAGCTCGCACTAGTATTATAGTTTCGAATGAATTGAGTTTTTTTTTTTAATGATACTTAATGATACTTAATGTTCTTTTTTTTAATTGGTTGTTCACAACATTACAAAGCTCTTGACATATCATATTTCATACATTAGATTGAAGTGGGTTATGAACCCACAATTTTACCCCAAATGCAGATTGCAGAATCACATCGGTTACACATCCACAATTTTACATAATGCCCTATTAGTAATTGTTGTATTCTGCTACCTTTCCTATCCCCCTCCCCTCCCCTCCCATCTTCTCTCTCTACCCCATCTACTGTAATTCATTTCTCTCCTTGTTTATTTTCCCATTCCCCTCACAACCTCTTATATGTAATTTTGTATAGCAATGAGGGTCTCCCTTCATTTCCATGCAATTTCCCTTTTCTCTCCCTTTCCCTCCCATCTCATGTCTCTATTTAATGTCACTCTTTTCTTCCTACTCTTCCTCCCTGCTCTGTTCACAGTTGCTCTCATTATATCAAAGAAGAGATTTGGTATTTGTTTTTTAGGGATTGGCTAGCTTCACTAAGCATAGTCTGCTCTAGTGCCATCCATTTCCCTGCAAATTCCTTGATTTTGTCATTTTTTAGTGCTGCATAGTACTCCATTGTGTATAGATGCCACATTTTTTTTATCCATTCATCTATTGAAGGGCATCTGGGTTGGTTCCACAGTCTAGCTATTGTGAATTGTGCTGCTATGAACATCGATGTGGCAATATCCCTGTAGCATGCTCTTTTAAGGTCTTCAGCCCTAATATCCAGAGTATACAAAGAACTCAAAAAATTAGACAATAAGATAACAAATAACCCATTCAACAAATGGGCCAAGGATCTGAACAGACACTTCTCAGAGGAGGACATACAATCAATCAACAAGTACATGAAAAAATGCTCACCATCTCTAGCAGTCAGAGAAATGCAAATCAAAACCACCCTAAGATACCATCTCACTCCAGTAAGATTGGCAGCCACTATGAAGTCAAACAACAACAAGTGCTGGCGAGGATGTGGAGAAAAGGGTACACTTGTACATTGCTGGTGGGACTGCAAATTGGTGCGGCCAATTTGGAAAGCAGTTTGGAGATTCCTGGGAAAGCTGGGAATGGAACCACCATTTGACCCTGCTATTGCCCTTCTGAATTGAGTTTTTTGGAATGAGGAAGAAGTACCTGTTCCCACCTGTCTTTCTCTCTCTTTTGTATGTACCACCCTAGAGTGGGAAAGAGCTGCAGGGGAGAGCCACACTCTTCAATACCCACCTACAATGAGATTATTGAACCTCCTCTTTTTTTTCCCCAGTACTCTACTACCTCACCTCATTTTCCACATGTTAAATATGGAGCAATTGTCTAGGAGTTGGGAAGCTTCCTAACACACTTCTAAGGCCCTGATAGTCCTTTTCTGAATTGGTTTTTACTTCCTTCTCATTTGTAGCCAGCCCCACATACTACCCTGTTTTCTTGTGTGCTTATTGTCTCACGCTGCAGCATGTCCTAATAAGGCTATAAAACATTTAATGAAAATATGAGTCATAACGTAACATGTGCTGAGGATTTATTAAGTTCCAAGAACATTTTAAGTATTCTCCATGTGAAATGATACTTAATCATTAGCACAAACACTAGGATTAGTATTCGTACCCAATTTAGAGATTAAAAACCCAAGACTAAATAGTTTTCATAAAAATGATCAAAGGAAATGAAGAGTTCTTTAAAAAAAAACAACATTAAGAATAGAATGAAAGACCAAAATGAAGATGCTTTAGATGTTATAAAGAAAATAGAAAGATTAAGTTAGACATATATAAATATTTAGGTTAATATAGAAAATTAATTTAGATATAAATATAGGAAACCACTTATCATGAGCATCAAACAAAAATATTGAATTAAAATTCATACTATTTACAACATCAAAATTATCAATTACTGATAAACCTAAGAAAATGTCAACAAGTCTGAGACTCAATATTATATTAAATTTAAATTACTTTTGAGAAAATTAAATTCAATAGAAGTGCACCAAAATAAGGGAATTGAAATACTAAAAATGTATAGATGCCAGTTTCCCTAAAATTTATCTCTATATTTGTTGCAATTTTATTTGAAATTTAACTGGCATTTTTTAGGAATATTATTAAACTATAAAATCTATAAGGATACTAAAGTATGACCAAAAGCTATAGCACTTTATGAAAGGAAAACAAAGGAGGAAAAAGGAGAAGAAAAAAGGAAGAGAAAGAAGAGGAAGGGAAGAGGACTTGATATTGATATAAGCTCTATTCTAATTCATTTACTAATTCTGAAATGTCGATACCATCCATTTGAAACCCATTTGAAATATAATACATAATTAAAATCACAAAATTATTTTAATTTCAAAATATATACAATGTGTATTTCACTAAAGTCATGAGTTTTCAAACTTAATGTAATTTAAGCATTGTATTAACATTAATTTAGAATATAATGTTCATGAAGCTATTATGAATCCTGATTCCATATTTATGACAGTCAGAATACACCACAACTACTTATACTACTATACTAATTCTTAGTATTTATTTATTGTTTGCTGTGCACAAAACTATCTACAAGGATTTCTATGGCCTATCTCACTTAAACCTTAAAATGAATTTATATGGCTACTCTCGCAATGAGTCCTTATTTTCATAGGTGGAAATGTACTAGGGAGAGAAAAGTGTTACAGATTCTAAAGCTAAGAGTTAAACCATTATCTTGCCAAACTCCAAATTTTAAATAATTTAGGCATCAGACAACAAATAAAAGAGACCAAAGTGAGGTGATTGGCCTCACTTACAGAGAATATTAAACAAGATGAAACAGAAATATACATGTTGGTAACCAACAAAGAATGCATCCTGAAGTTTCAGGTTTATAAATTCCTTGAGATGCTGAAATGCACTATTCTATTGTTCCAAAAGATAGAATTACAGTTTTAGGAATATATCAATTCCAATGGCCCAAGGTATTTTGCCCTACAACTCAGTGAGAGACACATGGAATTTAATGATTAAAGTACACCAGAATTTTCTTTTATCTTCTCCACCATATGTCTTGGAATGCACAGGGCATGTGAATAGGTCTTGACATCCTCATCCAATATCTTCCTTGGCAAATATAGTTTTATTTCTTTCTAAACTTACATTATGCTGCTTGTAGAGTAAGAGAAAACATTTAAGATTGCCTTGTCCAAGAAATGAAAATGACAGATTTAAGATTTAAATATGAATTATAGTATCAATAAAGGTGAACAAAATGCTTACAAGAGAAGCCTAAGTAATAACATTTCATATTCATAATACTCATTTAGTGCTGAGCAGAAGGGCATCTCTTCATTCCAGGAAATAGAGTTAGAGGAGTTCAATTAAATGCTGCTTCTCAGTAAAAGGGGTCAATATTTCCTAGTCTTCAAAGGCTAATTTTATAGCATGGTATGGCATTGGGGTTTTCTGGACTCCTTAGGAAAGTGTATTTTCCTTATTTTGAATCTATGCTGCTTTATTTTTTATTACATTGTGCATATTTCTAAAACCTTTCTCACTTAAAAGGAAATCTACTTTTAGAGGTCAAATAGTAATGTTCAGGAAGATTATTTCAAATCAGACCACAAACTATAAGCACAGTCTGATTAAATTTACCAGCCATCAAAATGTCATCATGGGAAAAGAGTGTACATATATAGTTTCTCAATATTAAAATGCCATGAAAAGGAAGGATAGCCTAATGTGGTCTTTGGAGGAAATAAAACTGTAAAATTCTCAATGGAGGGGCTGGGGTTGTGACTCAGTGGTAGATTACCTGTGTAGCTCATGGATTCTATTCTCAATACTGCATTAAAAAATAAATAAAGATGTTTTGTCCATCTATAACTAAAAAGATATTTTTAAAAAATGCTCAGTGGAGAGGTCAAGTGGAAATTTAGTTTCATATTTTGTGTAAATATATTAAACTATTCCTGAATATGCCTATAGTTATTTTAATACACATGGTCATTAAAAGTAAACACATATTAGCAGTCCAAAATAACCTCAACATCTCCAACTAGGTTTCAGTATAGGTAAAAAATTTTGGGGTGGATAGGTAGATTAGAATCACATGTGCTATGGAACCCGGTGACTCCCTGCCTTCCCTTTACCTTATGCTTGCAGGGAAGAATGCAAAATGCTTGGAGTAAGAGCTAAAATATTGATTCTTTAAGGTTACAAATCAAATGAATAAATAAACCTTACTGAGCATTACAGAGCATTTCATGTTCTATGGAGGCAAAGAATAAAACAGAATAACTGGAGAGTAAAGGGGAAAGAATTAGGTATTCATTGGAATTCATATGTTAAGAATTTTGTGATTTTCATATGGAAAGAGAAAAGAGGTACATTGAGACTTAATACAGGATTAATCAGAGCATAGGTTAAAGAGAATTTATGGGCACTCATACATTTATTATGAAACATAATATATTTTGTTCAAGAAACTATTGTTTTTTCTTTTTTTCTATTTTAGAACAATCTCTTGTACTGCTGAGAATAAAGTGAAGATATATCAATGTAGAAATACTACTAAGGGGCTACTTGGTCATCTGCATGAGGACCAACAGGAGTGTAGACAAGCATGAAAGAATGGAAAGTGGTGAAAAATTATAGGGGTTTTACTATATTTTGAACAGAGAGTCAATGGAAATTAGTGATGAATTGAATATTTAATGTGGGAGAAAACACATGCCAACTATGACTTGAAATATTTGCCTGAATAACTAGAAGTATGAAGTAACTGTTAACTATGGTTTGAAGTGTGGAATAGGAGAATTTTTATACAGAATATCAAGGCTCAGCTTTAGACACATTAGGGTTAAAATAACTAAAATAAATAATTGGGAAGATTGGTTAAGTAAGATATGGTAATCCAAAGTTTACAAGAAAGTTGGGGAGCAAGAACCATGCACATGTTTTGAACTATAGGAAAATAGATGAGATCACCACTAGACTGAAGCCAAATGGAAAAATAGGGCTCTAACACTAAGAATATTAGAGATTCATGTAGGAACATATTTTTAGTAGTTTCTGTGTAGGCACAAAACTGTTCAAATTTCTATTTGTTAGAATATGCAGATTGGTATCATGCAGGTATCCTAGGGGACAGTCATGGATCACACTTGACCACTTCTTACTGTTAGTTGTATGACTTAAGGAAATTTAATTAAACTGTGAGCATGCTTATTTACAATAATAGGGAAAATTATGTCCTTCTGTATGGGTATGAAGAATATGTGTGCAAAAATGAGTTTTAAAAACACAAATTCATATAAAAGAAATTTTCTCTTTGGTCCTTAACACTGCACAAACAAATGGAGGCAAATATTTTCTGAAATATTAACATCTTTTTTGTAAAGTGTTAATTTTTATTTAAATAAAAACTCATATATTTAATTCATAAGGGAAAAGTTGAAGTGATATATTTTGGTTGTTATTCTTTATCTTGATTGAATTATTGGAACATTTTTTTTCACAATTGACTCACTTTAATTATTTAAAATTATAGAATGATGTTGGCATTCATAAAATAATAAGGTAATTTTTTTAGTACTGGTTCTGAGACACACAATTTTTAAAAATCCAGTAATGCCTAACAATACCAATAAGATTTGATATTGTTATATAGATGTATTGCTGCTACAAATAAAAGATATACACATGTACACATATATATTTGGTGTTTACATTTACACTTAAATTACTTATGTTTGTAAGGTGACTATTTAGAAGCAAAAGAAGGATATTTCTGAAGTATTATATCCATTCTCATGAAAAGATGTTTGAGGATTTGAGTGAAGAGTGGAAGAGTTAATAATTCCCCTTTTTATGGTCATCAACATTCCAAGTGGTCTCACTCCTTACACAGCCTGAATTCCCCTTCACCATGACTCTAAGGACACACAATATCCGAATTAATAGTCAATCCTTAAGGAAAATAAAAAGGAGACAGAGAGACAAGATGCAGATGTAGGAAAGAAAGATGGCAGAATGGCAGAAGGGCCAAGCTGCCAAGATTTATTTAGATCAATAGGTTACTTTAGGTCATTGGCATCATTAGTAAATATTGTTCGTTGTGTTATTAGGCAGGTTACAGACTTGGCAACCTTATGCAGCGTATTCCTCAGTTATATACTAAGTTGCAATGTGCAATGTTAGGATCTTTGTGTAGCTCTCAGAAAGTCCATTTTATAAAGTTACTGTTATGTGGCCAGGATAAGGCTCACTGAAACATTGTGATTGTCTAACAAGAAAGTTCCTTTATTCTCAGGAGCTTATGCCTGAGATCAAGGTCCAGGCTGATAAGACTCTAAGGCAGAGACTCCTCATGAAGAACATTTCTACAGCAGCCCAGCCAGGCATCCTGTATCTTTGCACATAAGTTTTCCCAGCAGCCAGGCATTCTGTTTCTTGCACAGAAACTTCCTAGCCACCAAGCATGCCACAGTTATGAAGCTATGAGAGACTTCAATCCTAAACACAGCATCTCTGCATCCAACAACCAATCAACCCTGTAAAATCTTTACCCATACTATTTCTATTTAGTTTTTATTTTCTGAATGTGTAAAGATTAACATAAAGTTGAAGTTGTATGGTTGAATATAATGTTCATATATTCATATATGTATACGTGTGTATGTATACAATATACATATGGTTAAGAGGTTTAAGGTAAATTCTGTATAGTTTCTTATTTTACTAACTTATAATAGGATAAGATAGTATAGGATAGTGTTCTTTTTTGTGTATGGGGGGCAGATACAGGGATTTAATCCAGGGTGCTTAATCAATAACCACACCTCCAGCCTCTTTTCTATATTTTATTTAGAGATAGGGTCTCACTGAGTTTCCTAGAGCCTCATTAGGTTGCTGAGGTGGGCTTTGAACTCACAATCTTCCCGCCTTAGCCTCCCTAGCTGCTGGGATTACAGGCATGTGCCACCACAATCAAGTAGGATAGTGTTCTTAAAACAGAAAGTTTGTATCCATTTAAATTTGATTTGATTTTTATTTTGAACACTTGAAAATATTTTATCTTATTATCACATAATTCAAATTGATGTGTACATATATTCCATTGTAACAGGGTATATAATAAAGTTTTTGTGCTTGGTATCTCTGTTCAGATAATTCACTTTCAAGGGATTGAGAAACTATGAGTTAAAGTTTATAGTAACTCTTAAAGACAAAATTTCACTTAATTAACAAGGGATCTATGTCAAATACTCTTTTTTTTTTAAAGAGAGAGTGAGAGAGGAGAGAGAGAGAGAGAGATTTTTTTTTTAATATATATTTTTTAGTTCTCGGCGGACACAACATCTTTGTTGGTATGTGGTGCTGAGGATCGAACCCGGGCCGCACGCATGCCAGACGAGCGCGCTACCACCTGAGCCACATTCCCAGCCCTCAAATACTCTTTATACTTTATAAAGTAAATAGAAAGAGTAAATTGCTAGGGATGCAAGATTGGAATTAAAATCTTATTTTGATTTGACAACATTCAATAAGACTTAATCAACAGATTCCCTTTGCTGGTTAAATTTCCATATTTTTAATTGTGCATTAGAGAAAAGGCAATAACATTTTCACAGAAAAAGAAGAGTGAGCTTGTTGTAACTTACTAGAAGCAGGTAACCTGGAAAAAAAAATTGTGAGGCCGAAACAGTCTAAGAGTTAAGCTTGAAGGGCAAGTTTATCTGACACATAAATTGTGATCAGAAAGCTGACATGCTCTGCCACTTCATTAACATCAAGCTTACCCAACTTGGAGAGAAGTAAACCATAGTACAGTTAGGAAATACTGATTTAGCAAATTTTCAGATTTTGTACATTGAAGTAGGATTTGTTCAAAGGAAAAATGTTGGTATCTCGCAGATGCATATCAGAAGTAAAAATGTTTTATAGTATTTGTACAATATTTACTAAAAATTTAAATGTAAGTAAACCTCATCTTTCTATAAATATTAATTTTTCACTTTACTTGATGCCTCAAAATCAATAGTATTTTAAGCTAGGAAGTAGATAGATATCAATAAAGTATATGGATAATTATGAATGTAATGCATTTTATTTATGCAAGAAATAAAAAAGTTTAAGCATATAATTAGTAAGTTAATAGTCCAATTAAATTATTAATTTAATTCATTATTAAATGTGTTATTATTATTCATAGAATGTAAAATTATGAAGTTATTAATATATTTTCAAAGAATATTTAATGATATAGAAAGCTTTATGAAAAACACAACTGAGGGGCTGGTGATATACCTTAGTCATTGAGTGCCTCTGGGTTAAATAACCATTATCAAAGGGAAAAAAAAATTCCAGGAAGGCTATTATTTACTTTTTACTTTGTTCACCATTTTTTTTTTATAATTACATGGATAAACACTACATGCAATCAACCATACATTGATATAATGGATGTTTTGGTAGTGACATGTTGCAATATTTCCTGTACCTTTAGATATAATTTCATTTTTTACATAGTCATTTATTTTGTCATTACCAATAATTTTTTGAAAAACTTATTCTTGATTCTCTTTATACTACTAGACAGACAACCAAGATGCTACTTCAATCATGTAATTCTATTTTCTCAAACTTATTCTACAATGAAGAAAAGTAGTCCATTTATTGGTGAACTAACACATTAATTGCATTAAAATTATTTTATATAATGGTTGATAAATAAGAAGAAATACAAGCCTTCATTACACATTTATTTCCATGAATTCATTGAAACTAAAGATTCTCCCTTGAAATGCTTTATGAATAGGTAAGTCTAGCATGTATTGGAATGCTGGCTGAAGTCTATGCTACAAAAATTATAACATTGTCACAATGCACCTATTTAGGCAATTTAAATTTGTTATGG
Organism: Spermophilus citellus; assembly: GCF_964194105.1. Classification (NCBI taxonomy): domain Eukaryota; kingdom Metazoa; phylum Chordata; class Mammalia; order Rodentia; family Sciuridae; genus Spermophilus; species Spermophilus citellus. The sequence goes on from NW_027672857.1 coordinate 28,417, forward strand.
TATCATTTGTAATGTCTTTCTTTTGCTTTTGAATTGCATTGATTTTGAGTCTTCTCTTTTTCTTTTGTCTAGTTGTTTATCAATTTTATGTGTTTTTTCAATAATCAGTTGTTTCATTATCCTTTAGTATGTCTTTTAGCTTCTATTTTATTTATCTGCAGTCTAACCTTTATCATTTTTTGTTCTACTAATCTGTTTTGATTTGTTCTTGTTTTTCTAGTGATTACAGCAGTAAGTTGTTTATTTGAGATCCTCCTGCCTTCTTTTTAATGTAGGTGTATGTTTCAATAAAATTTCTTCTTAGTACTGCTTTTATCCCATAGTTTCAGCATTTCAGTATTTCCATTTTAATTTCTTTCAAGAGTATTTAAAAGTTACTTCTTTATCCATTGGTTGTTCAAAAATATATTCTAGACTATGCAAAAGAAATGAATAATAAGTCAAAAAAATTGACTACAGTAACCCCCACCAGCCCCACCCTGCTCTGCCTTTCCACAGAAGAAATATTCCAGGATATACCTGAAACTGGAGATGGTACCAAATCCTCTGCATATCATACTTTTTCCTGTAACAATGTTTAACTTATAAAATAGTCACAGTAAGAAAATCAGTATAATTAACAGTATAAATAGAACACTTATAATAATATACTGTAACAAAAGTTATTTAAAATTTATGAAGTATTTATTTCTGAAATTTTTTCATTCAACATTTTGGACTGTGATTAACCATGAGTAACTGAAAATTAAGAAAACTAGTCTGTGGATAAGAGAGGTCTATCATACTAAGAAGATGATATGTCATATAAATGTCATTGTGAGATTGCCTATGTTAAGGAAAAAAATATATTCGTGGAAATTATCAAATGAAAGAAGGCTTTAATATAGATTCATACAGTTTTAAAATATTCTATTATTCTTTTACTTTACTTTTTTGTGCTTCATATTTAGTAATTTACTTATAAGAATATTTAAATAATTAGTTAATTCTAGTTAAATAAAAATTTGCTGATTGGAATTTGAGTTTTCCAATCGCAGTTGTTTTGCTAGTTATAAAAATTTGAATAAGTTAACTTGTGTTCTTCTAATTATAGAGTTCCCTTCCAACAAAGGAATGATAGTACCTCTATTTTATATGGTATTCATGCATGTTAAATTTTGATGATTCTTGCAGAATTCTTAGCTTTCATACCTGGAATTTAAAAGTCAGTGTTTTTGTTACTTTATTATTATCATTTACTTATTGTCTATAAGTTTTTCTGTATTAAAAAATAAGTATATTGTCTAAGATTATGAAAATAGGCAAGAAACCAGTAAGTAGCCTTTTCTAGCTGTGGATTCTGCATCGATGAATTCAACCAACCATAGACTGAAATACTTGAAATTTAATTTAAAAATAAGTTTCTTACTAGGTCCCTCACGCAACAAATGATATACTTGAAAAATAATTGGGTCTATACTGACCCCTGAATATGTACAGACATTTTTCTTACCATTATTCCCTAGTCAATAAAGTATAACAGCTACCTAAATAGTTATTGTATTTTATTCAGTATTTTAAATAATCTAGAGATAAATAACATGTAAGGGATGTGAATGGGTTATATGCAAATACCATTTTAAGAGACGTGAACGTTCATGGATTTTGGTGCCTGAGCCAATTAATTCCCTGCAGATATCCAGGGATGGCAATAGTGAGATAAATTTTAGACTCAAAGAAAACAGAGCAAACAGATCAATAGTTTTCTTTACACTAAAAAGAGAAATTTGATATTGTTTAACATTTATTCATTCCTAAAGTTTCAAGTAAAATTAAACGAAGTATTACAGTTATGATGTCTTTCTATGCTATAAGGTTCTGGGTAAATATGAGAGATGATTACTAATATCTCCAGGCTTTTTACAAGCATTGCAATTAGTATTCAAGTCAGTAAACTTCCTTTGCAGCATATTAAGGATTTTAAGAGTTAGTATATATCTATGTGTGGACATCTCATTTTGTAATTTACAAACTTGAAAACTTTAGCAAATATGTGCCAGCAATCTTTTAAAGAAGAGATTAATTTTTAAGAGAGGATTTCTTATTATAACTATCTAATGTATTGCTCACTTGATATTACCTACCTTCTGATACTAAATTGGTGTTTTAATTTGATTAAATTTGGCATTTTATACCCTTTTTATAAATTACTTTTTCAAGAAAATAAACTGTAAATAGAAATTAGTTCAAACTTTCAATTCATGGTGATGTAATAAAATCAGTTTAAACTTTGAATTCATGGTGATGGAATAAGCAGTAGAAAAAATGTAAAAGTCTACTTGCCAACTCAAAGTAATATGAACACTGGTGCAGTGAATATAAATTAACTCTCCAGGGAAGGTTTCCTGACAGTGGTGCTTATATGACACATACTATCTCTTGATCCATGAAATGCACAGCACACCATCAATTTGCTACTTGATTTGTCCTAAGAGGAAAAGGTTGTCATTCACTCACTGAGGTGAATTCAGGGCTTGACAAATAATTTTATTGGCTGCATTAATATTTTATTATTTATGCAAATAAGATCATAGTTTTACACCAGATTTATGATAAAGTTCTATTTGATATTTATGCAGTCAGTTACACTGGAGCACTTAAAAAGACTCAAGAGACACTACATCTTTGTCACATTTTTCCCTTAATATCATGATGGGTAACTGAGATGTAAGAATCTAAATAACTGTGACTGGTCAACCTGGCAAAGGAAGTACTACTCTATTCTACTACATTATCAGTTATGTACATGCTTCTGATATCTCAGAAGAAGGCTAATAAAGACACAGTCTGATCATAGGATCACATTGGACAGTTTACAAAGTATTTCCATGTCTATGAGGAGTAGGCCTTGACTGTTCTGGCTGGATTTCTTCATGGATCACCTAGGAATGCAAGTTGCCAGGGCAGGGAGCAAGCAGTTCACTCAATTTTCCTCAGACTATCTTTAAAGTGACTGTAGAATTAACGAGTATATAAAACATTCAGAATTATCCAGTTTTCAAAATCTGTTTATCAAAGGCCTCTAGAGGACAACATGTACTGGAAAACTTGACATGAGTCTTTAGTAAATAAATTTTGTGGTTGGCTATATTTGTATCTGAAACTTTTTTTAATTTTATAAACTTAAATTCTTAAGAAAGCAGGTGTATTTTACCCCTTGAGATTATTGGGAAATCTAAAGAGAGAGAGAGAGAGAGAGAGAGAGAGATAGATAGATAGATTGAGGTTGTGTTAATTCATTCAACTATCTGGAACAAGCATTCCTTTGAGCCTGTTTATGTACCCATCATCCGTTTACTAAATTTTATTGTAAAGACAAGCTTACTTTTTACCTTCTTGAATAGATTATGAGCTATTTAATTCCATAATAAGTATATTCTTCTGTGTTTCTAGTGCACACTATTAAATTATACCTTCACTCATACATTAGCTCCTTCATTCAAGAAATATTCAAATATATACTGTATGTGTGATTTAGTAAGTGAGATGGCATTAACATTATCCAGTTCTGGATTCTACTCATAACATTGAAAAGTGCTATTTTTGTGATCTTTGTAATATCACATTACATATATAGTCTTTAGTTTGGGATATATTAAATATGTCACACAACTACAGCAATTAATTAGTACAAAAAACTCAACAAAAGCAAGCTAAGTATACCTAAAAATTGTTACTTAAATAATGGAGTTTAGTATACAGTGATAAATAATTCAGTGAGAATTAAATTTAATAAATTAAGAAAATGGATTTAATAGCTTTGACTTAATTATGCTGTAGTAATAAACACTCATAGAGTCTCTGAGGACTATGAGCACGGAAATTTAATTCAGTCATATTATATACCCCTGTCAGAAAGCTGTGGTTTTGCTCTATGTATTTCTTATTACAGGATCTAGGCTAGATGAGAACACCTAACCTGAAACATGCCAGCTATAATTCATAACTGAAAAGAACAAAAGGTAAGAACAAAAGGTGTCTCTTAAATCTCCTGGAATCCATCATACTATATTGTCTTAAGAATGTTAAAATGAGTCAGATTTCTAAGAGGCATTGAAATGGTGTGCATGTAGAGGGATAATATCTCTAACAATGGGTAGGCTATAGTGGACACAGGATAATCAGATTTTAGAATGCAAAAGTAGTTAAGGCAGCCTCTGACTTGGGGTCATACCCAGGGTGAATAAGTGTATATGGAAAAATAATAATAATAATAATTGTAATGGAAGTAGTAACTATAAATGAAATGGACAACTAAGGTTCTTCAGATGATAGAAATATCTACTTCTGTTATACTAATTTACTGTAGCAAAAATCACCAACCAGTGCTGTCCAAGTTGTTTAACCTTAGGAATTTACTCAACATGGGAAATTCAGTAGCAACATAACACAGGAGGCTTCAGATACAGGAGAAGTCCATTCTGTCTAAGTCTCACATGCAGTTGAAATTTTGCTTTATAAGCATATATTTCTAAAACTTGTCTGTATGATTGAATCCCTACTTCATGTCTCTGAGCAGAAAATGTGTTTGTTGGCTCAATGTATTTTCAAATTTCATCTTTCATTACCTCTTCTTCTCATATCATTGAATCCCTAAATATTTTTTCAAGTAGCTGATCTTGTAGCCTGAATTCCTTTCTCACATCAGAATGAAACATTCTCTGTGGCAAAGGGACACGAAGACATCTAGGGACATTGGCAATTAGATTCATATTTTTATGAGCACTTTGATCTCTCTGACCTAAAAGTACCTTGCAATCCAAGTGTCATAAAGATAAAAAGCCATTGAATTAAACACTTTTTAAATTCAGTTTTCTAAATTAGTGCTTCATAAATATACAGAAAGATGAAATTCACTGTGGTATATTCATATAAGTACATAACATAAGTTTGTCAGTTTCATTTTGAGTAAGAAAATAGGTCATGGCAAACAGTGATTTAGAAGAAACAACAATGATGTCTTAAAAGAATTTAGCAAGGCAAAAGGTTTGGAGGCAATAATCTAAATACCACATACTATTAGACTTCAGAGACTAATTCTTTCACTTATTGGTGACAACAAAACTACAGTGGAAGATTTATAAGAGACTGTATCTGCCAAGACCAATTGCTATCTGCTAATATTTCTACCATCATAAGAGTAATGGGAGAAGAGAAACTTTAGCATGAAGTTAGGACCTTACCATCATAATAGCTAGTGTTATTATTAATGGATTTTATCATTATTCAAAATCTTTTCAAATAGGTAAACACTAACCTGCATCTTACATAGACAAATGAAGAAATGAATCATTCATAGGTCATAAAGAAAGAGTTCTATAACAATAAAAGATATGTAAAAGGTGACGAGCAAGAATATTAAAACAATTGCTAACAAGGAGTTTAGTAGTACTCTGCTTTAAAGTATAATTCATAAGTTTATTTCACATAATTTAAAAAATAATTATAACATTTATTATTACATAAAACATAATACAAAAGAAAGCTTTCAATGATTTGAAATTTCAGGTGTATGGAATCTTTGTCAATCTAGTAAAAAGAATGATCTCTAACCTCATATTCCTGAGTCATGCCATAGATAAAATCATATCAGGTGCTTTTAGGAAATAACTGCAACACACTTGAAGCACAAAAATAAAGATAATTATTTTTACAAAATACTAAAGAAAGAATAATCATTTTCATTTGGAAAAAATGTCAGCAATGAAACGAAGCATATAATAGTAAAAATTAGGAAAAAATTCAATGACATAAATTTGTTACCCAGCCAAAAATTTTATAGAATTGTAGCCAAGCACACTTATTTTGAAAAGAGTTCCGGAACGATGAATCTTAATAATATCAATCAGCATGCATTTTCAAAATACAAATCCCACTTCAAGTAAAAATCATAACTTTTTAAAAGACTGGAATTATTTCAATAGATACAAATTTGTTCATGAAAATTCAAACAGGATATTGTTTCAATGGAAATATGATTTCCAAAGAAGCAGTAATAAGTATACTCATAAAATTATGAACAGCTAACATCATTTTAGTATAACCTTTCCAAAAAATGAATATGTTGATTAATTTCAAGACACAGCAAACTTAAATCAGCCTCCTGAACACTTCTAAACTTGAAGGCCAATATGGTAACACAGTCTACCACACAAAGTTTTGAATTTCAGATTTCTATGTGAACATTTCTCTTTTGCTTTTGTGAACATATTATTGTCCATGTTATTATGTTAGCTCTTATGATATATTCCATAATTTTGGTCAAAATGATATTTAAGATGTGGAAAATAAATATCTTTGATTTTTTAAAAAATAGATATCTTTGAAAAATGTTTTAAAATATTTTTAGAGTTGATTAATACATTTTTGTATGAGTGATATGGACAATTTGGGAAAATCATACTGAATGAAACTACTTTTGTTGTAGATGTCATTTTAATTTGGACAATGCTTTTATCAAAAACATAATAATCTGTTCTAAATCATCTTAAGAGAAATATTACCCATATGAATTCCCACCTATTGCTAAGTTATGTATTCATGTAAAGCTAGAGTATGCTCCCATTTCTGTTAAGGAAATCAGTAATATTATATTTTTTATATTATTGTTACTAAAGAAGAACCTGGAGTCAGAAGACCAGAAATTAAATCTCACTTTAGCTCTTGTGGCACAGTAGCTTTTTTAAATAATCAACTCAACCACTGTTGATTTTTTATTATTGTTTTTTTGACTCTAAAAATGGAAGCAATATCAAATCCTTTACTACATTACAAAAGTAAGATAAATGAAATAATGCATATAAAACTTTTCCACAGTGCCACACATCTATAATTCAGTGAATGGCAATTATTATAAACAACCATAGTAGCTCCCTTGATAATGTAAGTGGAGTCTTACTTCATTTTGTATTACTGTATAAGTGTAGCACAAAGTTTTGGATGTGACTCAGTTGCAAAGTACTTGCCTAGAATGTGTGCTGCAGTCAATCCTCAGCAACTATGGGAGGAAAATATCACATATAGACAAGTTATTTTAAAAATAGATTATATATTTTAGGTATGGAGACTGGGAATACCAACATCAAGGTAAAGGTATGTGGCAGCAGCCTTTATACTACATCATGTTACAAATGATGGAAAAGCAAGAGAGCAAGAAAAACAGAGAGAACTCATTTTTATGACTAATCTACTCATGAGATAATGAACCTACTCCTTTAATAGGAATATTAACTCATTTTAAGGTCAGAGTGCTCATGACCTAATAATCACTTCTTTAAGGATCACCTTCCAATACTATTATCTCCAATCATTGGAGATTTACTTTTCAATACATGAAATTTGTGGGACCTATTTAAATCATAGCATGGAGCAAAGAGGACTCATACTTGGTTCTGAATCTCATTTTTTTTTTCTCCACTGTCTAATAGTATAGCCTGATAATAAATATCTCATCTCTGAAAGAGTCTTTTCAAAGAGGTTTGCTGAAGGTGATAATATTACACTTGAAAATAAAACACAACTAGACTATGAAATTAAGCAGTCATCCTCTTAGTATAGGAATTTGTTATCAAAGGCCTCATCTAGTCGGTTTTCTTTGCACCCAAGCCAGGTGGATTTGCTGGCAAAAAGAAATGCTGATGAGACAATGTACTGACCCACTTTGTCTCCCTGCATATGGGCCCAGCTGGAGTAGTGTGTACTTATTGTTCAAATAAGCCCATATTTTAGACATTTCATTATACCTTTCTTAGGAAATAAAAACATAAATGTTGTTGTGCTGTCAGCAAAGGGGAAAAATTGGGACCTGATATTTGAAAGAGCCAAATCCCATATGAAATCATTTTCCCATTAAAGTAGAAGCAACGGTTTATAACTGCAAATATATACCAGGTGTCTGTCATTGTATTGTATTCTAATCTCATTACAGGTGCAGAAAATTTTGAAGTTTATCATAAATACACAAAACAAGAAAAAATATCTCAAATCTATTTGTATAAACACTCACTCTCAAGAAATTTCTTACAATGACAAAGAGTGAAAGAATGACAGACACAGACTGAGATGCTCTCTATCTTGTTGATGTAATAATATGCTGAAAATTTCAGGATTTCAGATACTAGAAGCTATGTCCTGCTTAAAAACAGAGGACATTATGCTAGTGCATACTCACAGAGTGTTTTGGAAGGAAGAATCTGTGAGACCTAATAGAATTTTAATATGTGTACTTGAGAATTTGACCAGTAACTAATTAAAAATGAATAGTATTATTCAACCAAGTATAATAAGGTTTTCTCAGTAATGATAAAAACCAAGTGGTAAACTTTTAAAATCTGTTTTATAAACTATGAAAATACTGTGACATATAAAACATGGCCTTGAGGATCTCTGATAAATGGGTATTTATCTCAGTAAACTACCTGAGTTATTTTGGATAAGGTATTTTAACTTCTTCAGATGTCCAAGTTTAACAACAGGAAAAGCAGAGTCAAAAGTATAATCATTTTATTATAAATATGACTCTGTAATAAAAAGAAAAGATAAGGTAAAGGAAAGGTATGCCATAAAATGTCCTTGGGTTAGGGAAAGACTCTTTTTGCTCTCACACCTTAAGCCCTAAACCTGAAAATTTACTCTAGCATATATCTGGGTCTTTTGAGAAAGCACAAAGTAACTCAAATCAATTGAAGATGTCAACTCAACAAACACTGCTTCTACAGCTGTTTCATTCTTTTACACTTAGATGGCATAAAAAGGGTGTGAATACCCCGATACCAACACACTTAGAGGATCCATACCTGGAAGTGCAGTAAATGGATTAATGTTTGGGGTCATAAAAAATTTTTCAGAGAAAAATCACAAAGAAGTAAATAGTGTCTCATATCATCAATCAGTGAGATCATCGGTTAAAGTCAACAATCAAAATATTGTGCATGTTTTCTATTCATTTATTAAGCCTTTTATTCATTTAAAACATCCCATTACTGGCCAGCCTTCTTAATTTCAGTTTTCTAAACCAGACATAGCATTATAGTTTTAGGCTACACATGTCCCCCAAAGACCTCATATGTTAGGCAGTGTAACAATGTTCAGAGGTGAAAAGATTGAATCTGGAGAACATTAACCTCATCATTTGATAGATTGCTAATCTAAAAGGATTGCTTGGTGATCACAGTCTACTGTTGGGGTATGGCTACAGGAATAAAGTCTATGTCAGTGTTTATCTTCTCTCTAGTCTCTCTTCTTCCTCTCTCTGTGTCTCTCTGTTTCTGGCTGCTATGAATTGAGCAGATTTCCTCCACAATGCCATGTTATGATGTTCTGCCTCACCTCATACCCCAAAATAGAATTGGCAGACTGTGGACTATGATCTAAGAAAGAAAGAAAAAGAAAGAAAGGAAGGAAAGAAGGAAGGAAAGAAGGAAGGAAGGAAGGAAGGAGAAAAATACCTCATTTTCTAAGTTGTTCTTGTCAGATATTTTGGTCATAGTGGTGAAAAGTTAGCTTACACACTTGAATTTAAATATTTACCTTTTGTTTTCCTACTACCCCTTTATTTGAACCTATGTTTATGTGTCTTTAAGAGGCTCTAAGAAACTTCCATGAATATAGCAAAATACTGCAAGAAAATGCAATTATACCTACTTTTTATGGCTAATATAGGCATGATTGCATTTTTTGCAGGATTGTGCACGTTCTAAAGGTACCACATGTAAAGGATTATCATAAATACCTATTATAATATGAGCACATTATTCATATTTTCAATGATGATGACCTTAATGATGATGTTTTGTAGAAAAAAGCCATTACTACATCAGTCTCTAAAACTGTCACTCAAAAATATGTGTAAGTTAGAGTTCCAACCTCAATAAGTTCATTATTCATAATTTACTGGGACAGAGGCACACAAATAGATACAAAAATATAATATTGCAGATTTGTGTAAAAATGTCTAGTGTCAAATAGAAAATGAGTGGTTAACTCTCTGAAACTATTTGTCTCACATATTTAGTCATATTGAAATTGTGAAGAAAAAAAAACAGATAAATACTCACTTCTAAATATTTGGTACATTTTTACGATTCCTCAGGAATTCTCATTTCTTCTATTTACTATAACATCTCTTCAGTTATTTCCCAATTGGGAAAATGTTATGCTCTTTCACAAAATTTATCAGTTCTCTCTGAATATGTTAGAGCTTACTTATATTACTTTGAAAGTATAGACCTTATAAAAGAGAGCAATATTTAAGTGTTGTTCAAAGAGAAAAGAAGAAATGATCATAGACCATCTCTTAGGTACTACTTTTCTGTTACTGCAACAAAAGAAAGTAACATACACAATATCTAATTGATAATTAAACTTTACAGAAAATTTAAAGTACTTCATCTTAATTCAAATGATGCAAAAATGACAACAGAGATATAAATCTGGGATCTTGATCCTTCTCATGTTAAGAAATTTGGATGAGAAAATCCCAAGCATGAAATTTTCTTTCTTTCTTTTCGTTCTTTCTTCTTTTTTTGGAACTGGGGTCTGAACTCAGGGGCACTTGACCACTGACCCACATCCCCAACCCTATTTTTTTTTTATTTACAGACAGTTTCACTGAGTTGCTTAGTGCCTTGCTTTTGCTGAGGCTGGCTTTTGGCTTGCAATCCTCCTGCCTCAGCCTCCTGAGCTGCTGGGATTATAAGAACACTCCTCCAAGCCCGGCCCAAATGTGAAATTTTTAAGGTAAAAACTAACATTTTGTTTTGAAAGGAAAAATCTAAGTATTGCACTAGTAGGGAGGAATTAAAATTCGCACAATAGATAAACAGGAGAAATTTCAAATTCAATATGTTTATAGAGACCCAGGATTCTGTGTCTAAAAATATAGACTGGGACTATAACTTAAATTTCTATTCATATGTGATATAGCCAATAAGATGTAACGATATGAACATGATAAGGATTTTTGTCTTAACAAACTGATACTCTTTCAATGTCTCAGTTTCCTAATCAGGATGTTTACCATGAGACATGTTCTTTGTGGTTTCTCCTATTGACACTTTTTTAAGTCCTCAGTGTGGACTTTCTGTTCCCAGTTACCATCATGTGAGAATTACTCAAAGGAACATGAGTGTTCTGGGGCTGTTACTTCCATCCTAGACTCAAATAAATAATCCTCCACTACTATCCATATCAAAGCTTCTGGCAGTGTCTTAGCCTCAATTCCCTTTAGGAGAACTGAAAAAACAAATTTGACCAAAAAAATCTAATAATAACAAAAATTTCTGTCTTTATATTCAAAGTTAATGGAAGAAAATACCTCAATAATAGATAAAAAGTATTACGTGTTTGCACAGATTTGGCTAACACAATGCTCTCTGGTCCCCATTCACACTCCTCCATCTTACAGGGACTAGAGCAGTGCTCTGTCACACCCTTACCAGCAATAGCATTCTGAACTGGTCAATTTTTAAATTCTACAAGGAACATCTAACATACCCACCCTACTTTAATGATTGATTCCTGCGACTATTTTTTCCACCAGGTTTTTCTTTCCGGTAATTGACAGTATAAATGCTCAACAACATCATAAGAAAACCTACTGTAGTAGCTCAAATCACATACTTGTTGACCTTTTCAATTCATGTATTACAGGAGATAGTCAGGGATTTTTTTTTTTTTTTTTTTTTTTTTGCTATGAAGAAGAGTGAATTGTGTCATGATTTTAATGATTTAGTTTGTAAACATCACAAATAGTCTTCTCATTTAAAACTATGTACAGTGTATTGTCTTAAAACTTCCAGAGTCTTTGGTTAGACATCACATTTTGTATTTTACCAGAAGGAAAGATAGAATCTATAATATTTTCAAATTTAAACTTTACCTACCATAAGAAATATAATCAATTTAAGTAAATCTATCCCAACTTACCTATTACTTTACCTAAATCTAAAGGCTAATGCCTTAATATTACCACAGATATGTTTATTTTTTATGTCAATGTAGTTTGAAAAAATTCTAAATTGTTGCATTTTGTAAGGCTTAGTAGGGTCTTTATGGAAAAGATTTCCGTTAAAGCTGTTAATGACATTTATACAGAACGGTGGTGAGAGTTATTATTTAACTTGAGAAATTCTGATTTTGAAAGTTAAAATGTCAGTTTTAAAACAAAGTAATTTTATTGTAAATACAAAATAATTGGGCTGGGGATGTGGCTCAAGTGGTAGCGCGCTCGCCTTGCATGCGTGCAGCCCGGGTTCGATCCTCTCAGCACCACATACCAACAAGGATGTTGTGTCCGCCGAAAACTAAAAAATAAATAAATAAAAAATAATAAAAAAAAAATAATAATTGTATTTAAAGTCATAAGTTTTAAAGTTTTAGCAATTAAATGCTACCTTGAAAGTCAAACATTTTCAAGTTTGAGGCTATTCTTGAGTATGCAAGATGGTATTTATAAACTTGCATCATATGCATTTCATTATTTGCTTTCTTATCTTGTAAGTCAAGTTCTTTTTTGTTGACAAGATGTATAAGCGTTCTGAGTTTCCAGTCAAATCCGATTTGCCATGTTGATTTCAGAGTCCTCTCAACTATTTTTTAAAGTTACTAAACTTAGAAAAATAAAATATTAAAATAGTATAACAAATCCAAATAATTTTATTAGAATGGAAATATTGGTGCAGTAGCTACCAGTTAACTATATTCTCTAAGCTAATATTAGGGAATATGAGATACATTTTTATGTGTTATATTTCACATCTAGGTCAGCAGAAATTAAATGCATTTGTTTTCACATTTATGTATTTAAATAAAGAAAATGACTTCATAGGAAATTATATATCTGTAGCTAATGACTACATGTTGCCAGTACAAATTGTAAGAAGAATTAGAGTTTCTTCTAAGGAAGAAGGCAGATGAGGAAGAAGATGGCAGATGACAAATTACAGTTTTGGGTATATCTTACAAACTGAGCACCTCTCAACTCAGAAGAGTGGGTTTTTCCTATAGAAGTTAAAAAATCCTTTTGAATATGTGCTATAAAAATCCCACTTAATAATGTAATGTAACATCATATAATAACATCATATAATTTACTTGACATTTACTCTGTCAATAATTTCAGAATAATACATTTTTATTTCTAACAGGAAGGAACATTTCTTTCTACTTATTACCATAGAGTTTAATACAAATTAAAATAATTAAGTTTAAAATAAAATTTTAATAAATATTAGCTATAACTTCTATAAATCAATAATATAAATTCTAATGCACAGTCTTTATACTAATGCAACTGTGCAAAGTCAATTCTATATTTCAAGTGAGTTTAAATTCACATTTATATTAAGCTAGCCTTTTTCACAAATTTGATTACTGAAAAGAACATTATTTGTAGCTAGGCTCAGTGGCACACCCTGCAATCCCAACTCCTTAGAAAGCTGAGGCAGTAGAATCACATGTTTGAGACTAGCCATAGCAACTTAGCAAGATCCTGTTTTACAATAAAACATTAAAAAAAACAGATTGGGATGTACCTTGTTAGTAGAGCATCTCTAGGATCAATCTCCACTGCTGTTGGGAAAAAAAATTATTTGTTGTGCAGAACATATAATAATAATATTTTCAGGTACATAACAATAACATGTACTGGAAGCTCTATTATGTGTTTTACAAAGATTATCTCCATATTCTAATCAAATTGTTTTTAAGGAAGGCAAAACTATTAATGAATTTATATTAGAGGAGAGAACACAAAAACTGTAATGCATCTGGTGCTTGGAGGATCTAAATGAAGCATTCAACTCAAGACCTGACTGAGCTGATGATTTTGTAATTCTGTTGCATTACCATAATGTTTATTTAAAATAACAAGAAGCAACATTTACTTAGCAAGAGTCAGTTTAACAGGTGTCTGTCATACTTCTTTTCCAGTCTTCACAAAATCCTAGAAGAGAAAATCTCTGATCTTTTACCATACTAATTCGGAACAATTTTTCCAATAATTATTAAATAAAATAGATTTGGAATTTCTTATAATTCACAGAAGAAAATTGTGCATCCAATTTTGGGGAAAATGCCAATAGCAGGCAAAGAAAGTATATGGCTGTATCAACGATGTTTATCAACCTAAGAAATAGAGAAATCAATTCAGCCTTCGTGTGTAGCAAATATACCAACAGTACCAACAATACCTTCCAATACCAAAAAGTGCTGTCATCAAAGCCTTGCCCACAATTGATGTCAGAATGAGAAAGTATCAAAAGATTACAGGCAAACTTCTAGAATTATAACTCTTCACATTGTGTTTCAATGCCATGTTTCTTAGAGTTATAGCTGAAAAAAAATAGAATTTACTTTTTTTTTCTAAAAGTCTTCATCTTTTTTTATTATTTTTTTATTGGTTGTTCACAACATTACAAAGCTCTTGACATATCATATTTCATACATTAGGTTGAAGTGGGTTATGAACTCACAATTTTACCCCAAATGCAGATTGCAGAATCACGTCGGTTACACATCCACAATTTTACATAATGCCCTATTAGCAATTGTTGTATTCTGCTACCTTGCCTATCCCCTACTATCCCCCTCCCCTTCCCTCACATCTTCTCTCTCTACCCCGTCTACTGTAATTCATTTCTCTCCTTGTTTATTTTCCCATTCCCCTCACAATGTCTTATATGTAATTTTGTATAGCAATGAGGGTCTCCCTTCATTTCCATGCAATTTCCCTTTTCTCTCTCTTTCCCTCCCATCTCATGTCTCTGTTTAAAGTTAATCTTTTTCTTCCTGCTCTTCCTCCCTACTCTGTTCATAGTTGCTCTCATTATATCAAAGAAGATATTTGGTATTTGTTTTTTAGGGATTGGCTAGCTTCACTAAGCACAATATGCTCTAGTGCCATCCATTTCCCTGTAAATTCCATGATTTTGTCATTTTTAGTGCTGCGTAATATTCCATGGTATATAAATGACAAATTTTTTTATCCATTCATCTATTGAAGGGCATCTGGGTTGGTTCCACAGTCTAGCTATTGTGAATTGTGCTGCTATGAACATCGATGTGGCAGTATCCCTGTAGCATGCTCTTTTAAGGTCTTCAGGGAATAGTACGAGAAGGGCAATAGCAGGGTCAAATGGTGGTTCCATTCCCAGCTTTCCCAGGAATCTCCAAACTGCTTTCCAAATTGGCCGCACCAATTTGCAGTCCCACCAGCAATGTACAAGTGTACCTTTTTCTCCACATCCTTGCCAGCACTTGTTGTTGCTTGACTTCATAGTGGCTGCCAATCTTACTGGAGTGAGATGGTATCCTAGGGTGGTTTAGATTTGCATTTCTCTGACTGCTAGAGATGGTGAGCATTTTTTCATGTACTTGTTGATTGATTGTATATCCTCCTCTGAGAAGTGTCTGTTCAGGTCCTTGGCCCATTTGTTGATTGGGTTATTTGTTATCTTACTGTCTAATTTTTTGAGTTCTTTGTATACTCTGGATATTAGGGCTCTATCTGAAGTGTGAGGAGTAAAAATTTGTTCCCAGGATGTAGGCTCCCTATTTACCTATCTTATTGTTTCTTTTGCTGAGAAAAAACTTTTTAGTTTAAGTAAGTCCCATTTGTTGATTCTAGTTATTAACTATTGTGCTATGGGTGTCCTATTAAGGAATTTGGAGCCCGACCCCACAATATGTAGATCAGAGCCAACTTTTTCTTCTATCAGACGCCATGTCTCTGATTTGATATCAAGCTCCTTGATCCATTTTGAGTTAACTTTTGTGCATGGCGAGAGAAAGGGATTCAGTTTCATTTTGTTGCATATGGATTTCCAGTTTTCCCAACACCATTTATTGAAGATGCTATCCTTCCTCCATTGCATGCTTTTAGCCCCTTTATCAAATATAAGATAGTTGTAACTTTGTGGATTAGTCTCTGTGTCCTCTATTCTATACCATTGGTCCACCCGCCTGTTTTGGTACCAGTACCATGCTGTTTTTGTCACTATTGCTCTGTAATATAGTTTGAAATCTGGTATCGCTATACCGCGTGATTCACACTTCCTGCTTAGAAATGCTTTTGCTATTCTGGGTCTTTTATTTTTCCATACGAATTTCATGATTGCTTTATCTATTTCTACAAGAAATGCCATTGGGATTTTGATTGGCATTGCATTAAACCTATAGAGAACTTTTGGTAATATCGTCATTTTGATAATGTTAGTTCTGCCTATCCATGAAAAGGGTATATTTTTCCATCTTCTAAGATCTTCTTCTACTTCTCTCCTTAGGGTTCTGTAGTTTTCATTGTATAAATCTTTCACCTCTTTTGTTAGGTTGATTCCTAAGTATTTTATTTTTTTTTTTTAGGATATTGTGAATGGAGTGTTTTTCCTCATTTCCGTTTCAGAAGTTTTGTCGCTGATATACAGAAATGCCTTTGATTTATGTGGGTTGATTTTATATCCTGCCACTTTGCTGAATTCATTTATTAGTTCTAGTAGTTTCTTTGTAGATCCTTTTGGGTCTTCTAGGTATAGAATCATGTCGTACGCAAATAGTGATAATTTAAGTTCTTATTTTCCTATTTTTATGCCTTTAATTTCTTTTGTCTGTCTAATTGCTCTGGCTAGTATATCTGGGCTAAATTAAATAGAAGTGGTGAGAGAGGGAATCCCTGTCTTGTTCCGGATTTTAGAGGGAATGCCTTCAACTTTTGTCCATTCAGAATGATGCTAGCCTAAGGCTTAGCATAGATAGCTTTTACAATGTCAAGGTAAGTTCCTGTTATCCCTAGTTTTTCTAATGTTTTGAACATAAAGCGATGCTGTACTTTGTCAAATGCTTTCTCTGCATCTATCGAGATGATCATATGGTTCTTATCTTTAAGTCTATTGATGTGGTGAATAACATTTATTGATTTCTGTATATTGAACCATCCTTGCATCCCAGGGATGAATCCTACTTGATCATGGTGCACAATTTTTTTGATGTGCCTTTGTATTCAATTCGCCAGAATTTTATTGAGGATTTTTGCATCTAGGTTCATTAGAGATATTGGTCTGTAGTTTTCTTTCTTTAAGGTGTCTTTTTCTGGTTTCGGAATCAGGGTGATGTTGGCCTCATAGAATGAATTTGGAAGATCTCCCTCTTTTTCTATTTCCTGAAATAACTTGAAAAGTATTGGTATTAATTCTTCTTTAAAGGTTTTGTAAAACTCCGCTGTATACCCATCTGGTCCTGGGCTTTTCTTGGTTGGTAGTCTTTTGATGGCTTCTTCAATTTCATCCATTGATATTGGTCTGTTCAAACTGTGTGTATCCTCCTGACTCAGTCTGGGCAAATCATATGACTTAAGAAATTTATCGATGTCTTCACTATCTTCTATTTTATTGGAATATTGGTTTTCAAAATAATTTCTAATTCTCTTCTGTATTTCTGTAGCATCTGTTGTGATATTGCCTTTTTCATCCCGTATGTTAATAATTTGAGTTCTCTCTTCTTCTCTTCGTTAGCATGGCTAAAGGTCTGTCGATCATATTTATTTTTTCGAAGAACCAACTTTTAGTTTTGTTAATTTTTTCAATAGTTTCTTTTGTTTCAATTTCATTGATTTCCGCTCTGATTTTAATTATTTGTTGCCTTCTGCTACATTTGCTGTTGTTTTGCTCTTCCTTTTTTAGGGCTTTCAGATGAAGTGTGAGCTCATTTATTTGTTGATTTTTGTTTTTTTTGAAGAATGACCACCAGGCGATGAATTTCCGTCTTAAAACTGCTTTCATTGTGTCCCATAGATTCCGATATGTTGTGTCTGTATTTTCATTTATCTCTAAGAATTTTTTGATTTCCTCCTTTATGTCTTCTGTAACCCATTGATCATTCAGTAACATATTGTTCATTTTCAATGTGATGTAGGATTTTTCCTTCCTTCTTTTATCATTGATTTCCAGTTTCATTCCATTATGATCAGATAAAATGCATGGTATTATCTCCACCCCTTTATATTTACTGAGGGTTTCCCTATGGCATAATATATGTTCTATTTTTGAGAAGGATCCATGTGCTGCTGAGATAAAAGTATATCCATTTGATGATGGTTGATATATTCTATATATGTCAGTTAAGTCTAGGTTATTGATTGTGGTATTGAGTTCTATAGTTTCTTTATTCAACTTTTGTTAGGAGGATCTGTCCAATGGTGAGAGAGGTGTGTTGAAGTCACCCATAATTATTGTGTTGTGGTCTATTTGATTCTTGAACTTGAGGAGAATTTGTTTTATGAATGTCACAGCACCATTATTTGGTGCATAAATATTGATAATTGTTATGTCTTGTTGGTGAATGGTTCCTTTTAACAGTATATAATGTCCTTCCTTATCCATTTTGATTAACTTAGTCTTGAAGTTGATTTTATTCGATATGAGGATGGCCACCCCTGCTTGCTTAAGAGGACCGTGTGCATGGTATATTTTTCCCCCATCCTTTCACCTTCAGCCTGTGTATGTCTTTTCCAATCAGATGTGTCTCCTGGAGGCAGCATATTGTTGGATTTTTTTTTTTTTTAATCCATGATACCAGCCTATGTCGCTTTACTGGAGAGTATAAGCCATTAACATTCAGAGTTACTATTGATATATGGTTTGTACTTCCATCCATGTTTGATTATTTATCCTTTTTTTAAAAAAAAATTAGTTTGTTTCTCCATGATTATCTTTCCCCTCGCCCTCTGTCTTTACTGAGGCACTTCCCACTGATGGTTTTGGTTATTGTTTTTCATTTCTTCCTCGTGTAGTGTTTTGCTCAATATGCTTTGCAATGCTGGTTTTCTGGCTGCAAATTCTTTTAACTTTTGTTTATCCTGAAAGATTTTTATTACCTGAAGCTTAATTTTGCTGGATACAGAATTCTTGGTTGGCATCCATTGTCTTTCAGTGTTTGAAATACATTCTTCCATGACCTTCTTGCTTTGAGCGTCTGTAAAGAAAAATCCAATGTTAACCTTTTTGGTTTACCCCTGAATGTAATCTGTCTCCTTTCTCTTGTAGCTTTTAATGTTTTCTCTTTATTCTGTATATTTGATATCTTCATAACAATGTGTCTTGGCGTTGGTCTACTGTGATTTTGTGTGCTCGGTGTCCTGTATGCATCTTCAATTTGTATATCTGTTTCCTTTTTTATTTCTGGAAAGTTTTCTGTAATTATTTCATTCAGCAGGTTACTCATTCCCTTGGTTTGAATCTCTGTCCCTTCTTCTATCCCGATGACTCATAAGTTTGGTTTTTTTATGTTTTCCCATTCTCTTGGATGTTTTTCGCGTGATTTTTTACCAGCCTTTCTGAGTTGGCTAGACTCTTTTCATGATGATATATTTTGTCTTTATTATCTGACGTTCTGGCTTCTACTTGCTCCACTCTGTTAGTGATACTCTCAATTGAGTTTTTAATTTGGTTTATCATTTCCTTCATTTCTATAATTATTGTTTGATTATTTTGTATAATCTCTATCTCCTGATAAAGATGCTTAACTTCTTCTTTTATCTGTTTATGTAATTCATTCTCAATGTGTTCTTTCGCTGCTTGAATTTGCTGTCTCGTATCCTCTTTAAGGTTCCATTCCATCTGTCTAAGGTGTTTCTTGAGTTCTTCATATGACCAGTTTTCTGATGACTCTAGGTCCTCCTGAATATTTAGGCTGTCCTGCATTGTTTGTACTCCTTTTCTTCCTTGCTTTTTGAAGTTGCTCATGTTACTTCTTGTTCTGTTTGACTGCTGAGTTACTGTTTACTCCTATAAATTTATTTGATGCTTGGAAGGAAAGGTATTAGAAGGGAAGGGACTAAGTCACTAAAGAGAATGAGAGTAAGCAGGTAGAATTCAAGGAAGGGGGAATAAGAAAATTGAAAAGAAATGAAAAGACAAAAGAAGAAAAAAATAGGAAATAAAAAAAGAAAAAAATTAAAAAAAAACAATAATAAAAAAAATTAAAATTAAAATTAGAAGAAAAAAATTAAAAAAATTTAAAAAACAACAAGAAAGAAAAATGAAAATGAAAGAAAAAACCCAAATCAAAAAAAGAGAGGAAAAAAACTAATAAATGCAGTCTTAGAGTTTGATTAACTTCTCTTCCAGTAGGTGGTGCTGTGCCCACCAGGCCAAATTTCCCCTGTCAATACGCGGGAACCAATCACTGTGCAGCAGGTCCTCCTCCCAGACTGGGCGGGTCTCCAATCCTGAGTGCCTAGGGCCTCCTCTTGTGTCTAGTCACTTCCCCACTTTTCCTCTAGCCAGGCCCTTCTCACGGGTGCTGCTCATCACAATACTGGGTACACGCCAGGTCTGCTGCTCCCGGGAGCCCTGTTTTCATGAACGACTGGGCACACTCTGCCAGTTTGCCATTCCCTCAGACCCTAAGTTTGTAGAGCTTGGGGCTGAGAATCCTCAGCGAATTTTACTTGCCCTCCAGTTGCCACGCCCCCGGTAGCTGGTGCAAGAGACCTCAGTTGTCAGCACTGGTGGGAGCGGTAGCCGGGAGTTCCGCACCGTGGGTCCCGCGCCAAGTCTGATTCCCTTGGTCTGGCTATCGCGCTCACGGTAGAGCTGGGAGGGGCCCTTATGGGAGAGCTGGGAGGGGCCCTTAAGGTTTCCCTGATGTGTGGAGAGGGAAGGCTAGGGAATTACACACCTGTAGCTGCAGGTTTCAATGAAGTTGTCTCCTCCGCTGCAGTCTGGTGAAGTCAGTTCTATGCCATGGTGGTATCTCTTGCAAATGGCGACAGTTCGTTTCCCTTTGCCGGGCGACCAATGCAACGTGTGGGTCCTTACTGTCTCTCCCAAGCCCCGTCTCAAACCTGTGGCCACTACCTGTGAAGGCTCGGTTGGCATTTACCTCCATAGGAACAGAAAGGCCGAACAGTTGTTTCAGCGGGATGGATTAGTGCTGAGTCATAGCTGTTTGTCTGCAGGAAACAGGCGAACGGGAGCTTAAATTTAGCCGATCCGGGCTCAGTGTGTGTTCTGAGAGGCCCAGACTGTTCGCCCCAGATCCACGTCAGTTCAGCATTGCCTAGTGATCCTGTCCGAGGAGGTAGCGACGACACGCGAGGCTGGGGGCTGCGGAAACTCCTGCAGATGCAGTGGCGGGGGCAGACAATGGAGGAGTGAAGGACAGACACATTGACATAGACACACGGAACCCAGCAAAGCCTAGAATTTACTTTTGTGATTAGTATCACTTACACTCTTTTTCACCAATTAGTAAATATATTCCTCACCAAATGTTAATTACATTTTTGGCCAGGTTTAACAAGGTATCATTTATGTACAGTAAAATTCACCATGATTAGGGTCAAATTGTGAGTTTAGACAGATTCACACAATACAACCCTATCACAGTCTAGAATCAGAAGAGTGACTTTGCCTCTGGTATTCCATTTTCCTTCTTACAATTGATCTCCCAACACTGTCAGTACCTGGCAACTTATAACCTACTTTCTTTCTCTGTATTTTTTTTTCTTTTACAGAATGTCATATAGTTTCACAAAGCAGGTATCCTTTTGAATCTGGCTTCCTTCACTTAACTTTGACATGCATCTATGCTGTTGCATATGTTACTATTTTCTTTCTGTTTATGACTAAGAATTTTATTCTATGAACTTACCCCAGTGAATTTAATTATTTAATAAGTAAAAGACAGTTTACTTCCAGATATCAGTGATTATATATATTGAATTTCCATGTTTTGTCTCTTTCTCTATCATAGTATATGCTCAGTAATAAGCAAATAAAAGCAAAATCAAAATGGGTAAAAGTTTTGAACAAATGCTATAACAAAACATATATGTGTGTGTGTGTGTGTGTATATGTGTGTATATATGTGTGTGTATATATATACACACACACATATAACAAGTAAGAAACAAAGTATATACTCACTATGTATTTATCAAGGAAATTAAAATCCAAACGAAAATTAGATGTATGTTAGAAGACCAAAAGAAAAACACCGCAATGTCAAAGCTGCCAAGGGTACTTATAAGCTGAAATTTCCATGCATTGTCCAAGGGATACAACATGATATATGACTTTGTCAAGCAGTTTGGTAGTTTCTTGTGAAATTATACATATATTTACTATAATGTCGATTCAACCTGGTCCTATAAATGAACCCAAGATAAAGAACAATTATGCTTGCACAAAAACCTCCACCCAAAGTTTTATCTGTCTGCATGTGTTTTTACAAAATATACAGATTGACTATCATTGTCCAAGCTGCTAAGGAGTAGAAACTTTTTTTTCAATTCCTTAATGTTTGTGTATATATAATAAGAGGAAACATAATGTAAATACACAATTTGGTTATACACCTTATCCACCTATACTGAAGGAAACTTTATATAATGTTTTAATATTTTGAGGTTGAAACAAAGTTTTATTTTGTGGTATTTCCCATTTGTGGCATCTTATTTGTGCTTAAAATGTTATAGAGTTTGGAGCATTTCAGATGTTTAGATACTAAATCTATTTTAATATTCAGAATGTGCTACATATATATTATATTCATATATAAATATATTTTATATATTCATATGTGTCCTTAGTAAATATTAGTTGTGTAGTTTTATCTCAATGTCTTTTAATTTTATTCTATACAACTTGACACTATTCTGAACAGTAATACTGAAGATAAAAGAATGGCATACATTACTCATCTCCTTTTATAAAGACAGTATTACCATTAAACTAAAATTTTTAAAAGATCCTAAATAAAAAAGACTAATATATTTAAACAGAGTGAAGAAACTAAACTTAACATTTATTTTACCAAATTAAATATTGTATATAGAAGGAGAAAAATCATGATATAATGAGATTCATCACAGTAGTGAGAAATGATCTAATAGTCAAAATGAATTCATAAAATGTATCTTATTAACTGAATGCTTAAGAAAATGAATGATTATCTCATTAGAAATAGAAAAAGGCATGTGAATAAAAGAAAAACATTATTTTCTTTCTGTACTGGGGATTGAAATAAGAGGCATTTTACCACTGAGCCACATCTACAGCCCTTTTTATGTTTTATTTTGATACAGGGTCTCATTAAGTTGCATAGGGTATCTTTAAATTGCTGAGACTATCCTTGAACTTGCAATCCTCTTGTCTCATCCTCTCAAGTCACTGGAATTACAAATGTGTACCACCATGACTAGCTGAAAAAACAAAAAAAAATTCTTTATTCATAGAAGGAAAGAAGTCTTAGAAGATCAAGAATAGAATGGAATTATAAGAAAATTGTTAGGATGTCAATTTTCTCCCAAATGATCTGCTGATCATATAGAAGATCATTTATTTCTAAGAAAATGCAAATTAAAACCACTGTTAAAAAAAACACTACAAATATTTTAGTGTGTAAAAAAAAAAAAAAAAAACTTGACAGTGTCAAATCCTTTTGAATCCATGTGACAATCTGAAATTTCACACATTATCTGTGGAATGGCAAAATGCATTTCCATTGGGAAACTGTTCAGCAGTTTCTTATAAAGTTAAAGTAAACATATCATGTGACCCAATAATCACAATTTTATGTATTTTCCCCCAAAAAAATATATTCTCATGAAACTATTTGTGTATATATTTTAGTCATAGATTTTTGCATTAGAAGAAAAATGGAAATAACCTAATGACCTTAAACTAGCAAATGGATAAATTAATATGGTCTATACCTTCAATGGAATACTACTTACCAATAAGACGACAAACTACAGGTGAATATAACTTCAATAAATTGCAAAAGCATGTTGATTAGAACAACTCAGAGAAACAAAATGTTTACATTGTAAGTTTACATTTGTATGAAAATCTAGCAGTTCAATTAGTGGTTGCATGACCTCAAAAATGAGGAAAGGGTACTGACCCTAAATTGTAAAAACATTTTGGTATGATGAAAATATCTTGTATGATTTTTTCCCTATAAATCCTTCCTCTATGTTTATCTTAAATCATATAATATACTTTCAATTTATGAATTTAATTTCCTTAATGGATTTTACAGAGTATATGATGAAGCTATTTTCAAGCATTGTCTTTAGTTTATCCAATGAATGTTGACTGTCTCTGTTACATTTCAATTGAATTCACTCCCTTACACTATTTTCTTTCCTAGAGTCTCAGATGCAAATACATTCTCAAACAGTTAAGACTCGAGAGTTATAACCCAATCATATTAATCCACTCCCTTTGCAATGTGATTAATTTTGTATCTGTTTTTGTTTTGCTTTCTGGTTGTGGCACTGGAGAATCGACCCAGTGGCATTCTCCTACCAAGCTGCATCTTTAGTGCCTTTTCATTTTTTAAATTTTGAGATAGGATCTTGTTAATTTTCCCAGCTGGCTGTGAGTTTCTGGTATTACAGGTGCACACCCCCACACCTGCTGCAAAGTGATTGAATTAAATATGTGCATGTGTCAGAATTCTGTTCCTTTTCATTTATTGTTTAAATGACCATCAAACACTGAAAAATTTCAAATATTCATATATTGCTTATCAAACAGCTGTGTCTTTATTCTGTCATATGTAGCCAAATTAATTCATAATTACAAAGAGCAACGATTATGGAAGGGAAGATGGCGGCGATGGAAGTGCATCACCCCAGTGCGCCGCGTCACTGTGCGGGAGAAAGACGAGGTGAAACGGCTGAAGGCTACCTTGTTGGGAATTTCCAGTGAAATTGAGGTGCTCCAGAATCTAGAGGATGGATTTACATAGCGCGGGGTTTGGCTGCAGGGGCTCGGTCGTGGGCGATTTCTCCGCACGGAGGGTAGCAGAGCCTGGTCTGTGGACCACCCCGCGGATGGAGTCCGCGGTGCGCGCTGGGTAGCGGCAAGGTACCGGAGCAGGAGTACAGCGATGTGGATTCTGGGGGCTCCTGCCAGCGGTGCAATGGCCGTGCTTAGTGCTCAGTTCCGGCTTTGAGACAGAGGAGAGAAGCGGTCCAGTTCGGTTCTCGACACCGGTCGGACCACGGAGGAGGACAACAGCCGCCATCTTGGAGAGCTGATGTAATCATCCCTGTTTTCTACTGATCTCAGCTCATTCAGCTATGGAACAGGTGATTTCAGGCTGGTATTTGCCTGCGTCTCGCAGACAGATCGCTCAGGCTCGGGGCTGGAGAACCTGAGGAGAATACTCCTCGGGGATCGCTCCTGGCAAGGTGTGCGCCGGGCTTTGAACGGCCGGATTCTGGTTCCCCGGGCTGCTTTGGCCCAGGGCTGGGGAACCTGCAGGGACTGCGTGCTGAGGCCAGCTCCAAGTGGAACGTGCGCTGAGGGGCGGCTGGGCTCTGACTCCCAGAACAGTTTTGGCCCGGGGCTGGGGAGCCTGTGGGGACTGCGTTGTTGGGCCTGCTCCTAGCGGAGCGTGCACCAAGCTGGGAGAGTTTGGAGTGGCTGGGCTTGGGCTCCCGGGGCTGCTTTGGCCTGGGGCTGGAGAACCCGCGGGGGTCGCTCTGTGGAGCCTGCTCCTAGCGGAGCGTGGCCAGGATCGGAGAGGCCGGATTCTGGCTCCCAAAGCTGCTTTGGCCCAGTGCTGGGGAACCTGCGGGGACTGCTTCTCGGTCCAGGTCTGCTGGGTGCTGTGGGGGCCTAGGGGGCAGAGTGGAGCTGCTGCCTGCACCCAGAGCAGGCCAAGTGACCCGCCGGCATGGTATCACGACACCCCAACTGCAGCTAGGGCCGAGGAGAGTAGTCGCCCTCACCTGGAACAGGACCAGCGACCCGACAGCACGGTAGCCAAATCACCGCATTTGGAGTGGGGGCTGTGCAGAGCCGCCGTCTGAGCCTGCAAGGTAGGCAGACCTGTGACACACTGGCAGGACAGGCCCGGCAGCCTGCCAGTGTGTTGGACAAGTAGCACCGAGGCAGTCACGTCACACTGGTTGGAGTGGGGGTGGAGCACAGCCACCGCCCGTGTCCGGAAAAGGACCAGCGACCCGTTGGAGAGGCAGTCAGGTAACCCCACTGGGAGTGGGGGCTGAGCAGAACTGCCGCCTGAGCCCGCAAGGTAGGCAGAACTGTGACCCACCGGCGGAACACGCTTAGAGGCTGACCAGCGTGGTAGACACGTCACACCAATTGGAGTAGGGGCGGAGCAGAGCTGCCGCCCACATCTGGATCAAGACCAACGACCTGAGGGCATGGTAGTTACGTCACCACAATTGGAGTGGGGGCACAGCAGAGCCGCCACCCGCGCCTGCAGGGTGGGCAGACCTACGAACAACCAGCGTGGTAGATAGATCACCCTAATTAGAGGAGGAACACAGCCACTACCTGCCCTGCAAAGGAGATCTCCCAACTATACAAGAGCAATATAAATAAATAGGGGGAAAATTTCAAAAACACAACAGTTTCACCAAACAGAAAGAAACACGAGCAGTATGAAAAGACAAGAAAAGAAAGGACCACAAGCAATGCAGGTCAACTCAACTTTAGAAGAGGTAATAGGTGCAACAGATGGAATGTCAGATAAAGAGTTCAGGATATACATGCTTCAGATGATCTGGAGTCTCAAGGAAGACATGAGACAGCAAAATCAGACAATGAAAGATCACTTTGACAAGGAACTACATAAACAAATACAGGAAGTAAAAGATCAATTTCACAGGGAGATAGAGGTAATAAAAAACAAAAAAATAGAAATCCTAGAAATGCAGGAAGCAATAAACCAACTTAAAACCTCAATTGACAATACTACCAGCAGTGTAGATCACTTAGAAGATAGAACATCAGACAATGAAGACAAAGTATTTCAACTTGAAAAGAACATTGACAGCTCAGCAAGTCTGCTAATAAACCATGAGCAGAACATCCAAGAAATATGGGATAACATTAAAAGACCAAACTTAAGAGTCATTGGGATACAGGAAGGCACAGAGCTCCAAACCAAAGGAATAAACAATCTATTCAATGAAATAATACGAAAAAACTTCCCAGACCTGAAGAATGAAACAGAATCCCAAATCCTAGAAGCCTACAGGACGCCGAATGTACAAAATCATAAGAGATCCACACCTAGACACATTATAATGAAGATGCCCAACATACAGAATAAGGAGAGAATTTTAAAAGCTACAAGAGAAAGGAAGAAGATTACATTTAGGGGTAAACCAATCAGGATAACAGCTGATCTCTCAACACAGACTCTGAAAGCTAGAAGATCCTGGAATAACATATTTCAAACACTGAAAGAAAATGGGTTCCAACCAAGAATCGTGTATCCGGCGAAATTAAGCTTCAGGATGGAAAATGAAATTAAAACCTTCCACGATAAACAAAAGTTAAAAGAATTTGCAGCTAGAAAACCATCTCTTCAAAAAATCCTTGGCAAAACATTACAGGAAGAGGAAATGGAAAATGACAATGAAAACCAACAATGGGAGGTAGGACAGTAAAGGGGGGAAAGTAATCAAAGAGGAAAACTAATCAGGTTTAGTAACATTAATAAACAAATATGGCTGGAAGAACAAACCATATCTCAATAGTAACCCTAAATGTTAATGGCTTAAACTCACCAATTAAGAGACACAGGCTAGTTGAATGGATCACAAAACAAGACCCAACAATATGTTGCCTACAGGAGATGCATTTGATAGGAAAAGATATACATAGACTGAAGGTGAAAGGTTGGGAAAAATCATATCACTCATATGGACTGCGGAAACAAGCAGGAGTGTCCATACTCAAATAAAATAGATTTTAAGCCAAAGTTAATCAAAAGGGATAAAGAGGGACACTACATACTGCTCAAGGGAACCATACACCAACAAGACATAACAATCATAAATATATATGCCCCAAACAATGGTGCTGCTATGTTCATCAAGCAAACTCTTCTCAAGTTCAAGAGTCTAATAGACCACCATACAATAATAATGGGAGACTTCAACACACCTCTCTCACCACTGGATAGATCTTCCAAACAAAAGTTAAATAAGGAAACTATAGAACTCAATAATACAATTAACAACCTAGACTTAATTGACATATATAGAATATACCACCCAACATCAAGTAGTTACACTTTTTTCTCAGCAGCACATGGATCCTTCTCAAAAATAGAACATATATTATGTCACAGGGTAACTCTTAGACAATATAAAGGAGTAGAGATAATACCATGCATCTTATCTGATCATAATGGAATGAAACTGAAAATCAACGATAAAAGAAGGAAGGAAAAATCATGCATCACTTGGAGAATGAACAATAGGTTACTGAATGATCAATGGGTTATAGAAGACATTAAGGAGGAAATTAAAAACTTCTTAGAGTTAAATGAAAACACAGACACAACATATCGGAATCTATGGGACACATTGAAAGCAGTTCTAAGAGGAAAATTCATTGCTTGGAGCTCATTCCTTAAAAAAAGAAAAAAAACAACAAATAAATGATCTCATACTTCATCCCAAAATCCTAGAAAAAGAAGAGCAAAACAACAGCAAAAGAAGTAGAAGGCAAGAAATAATTAAAATCAGAGCTGAAATTAATGAAATTGAAACAAAAGAAACAATTGAAAAAATTGACAAAACTAAAAGTTGGTTCTTTGAAAAAATAAATAAAATCGACAGACCCTTAGCCATGCTAACAAAGAGAAGAAGAGAGAGAACCCAAATTACTAGCATACGGGATGAAAAAGGCAATATCACAACAGACACTTCAGAAATACAGAAGATAATCAGAAATTATTTTGAATCCTTATACTCCAATAAAATAGAAGATAGTGAAGGCATAGATAAATTTCTTAAGTCATATGATCTGCCCAGATTGAGTCAGGAAGATATAGACAACCTAAACAGACCAATAACAATAGAGGAAATAGAAGAAACCATCAGAAGACTACCAATTAAGAAAAGCCCTGGACTGGAAGGGTATACAACAGAGTTTTACAAAACCTTTAAAGAGGAACTAACACCAATACTTTTCAAGCTATTTCAGGAAATAGAAAAAGAGGGAGAACTTCCAAATACATTCTAGGATGCCAACATCACCCTGATGCCTAAACCAGACAGAGACACTTCAAAGAAAGAAAACTACAGACCAATATCTCTAATGATCCTAGATGCAAAAATCCTCAATAAAATTCTGGCGAATCAGAATCAAAAACATATCAAAAAAATTATACACCATGATCAAGTAGGATTCATCCCAGGGATGCAAGGCTGGTTCAATATATGGAAATCAATAAATGTTATTAACCACATCAATAGACTTAAAAATAAGAACCATATGATCATCTCGATAGATGCAGAAAAAGCATTCGACAAAGTACAACATCCCTTTATGTTCAAAACACTAGAAAAATTAGGGATAACTGGATCATACCTCAACATTGTAAAAGCAATCTATGATAAGCCACAGGCCAGCATCATTCTGAATGGAGAAAAATTGAAGGCATTCCCTCTAAGATCTCGTACAAGACAGGGATGCCCTCTCTCACCACTTCTGTTCAACATAGTCCTCGAAACACTGGCCAGAGCAATTAGACAGACGAAAGAAATTAAAGGCATAAAAATAGGAAAAGAAGAACTTAAATTATCACTATTTGCAGATGATATGATTCTATACCTAACAGACCCAAAAGGGTCTACAGAGAAACTATTAGAGCTAATAAATGAATTCAGCAAAGTGGCAGGATATAAAATCAACACGCATAAATCAAATGCATTCCTGTATATCAGCGACAAATCCTCTGAAACGGAAATGAGGACAACTACTCCATTCACAATATCCCCCCAAAAAATAAAATACTTGGGAATCAACCTAACAAAAGAGGTGAAAGACCTATCCAATGAAAACTACAGATACCTAAAGAGAGAAATAGAAGAAGACCTCAGAAGATGGAAAAATATACCCTGTTCATGGATAGGCAGAACTAACATCATCAAAATGGCGATATTACCAAAAGTTTTCTATAAGTTCAATGCTATGCCAATCAAAATCCCAACAGCATTTCTTGTAGAAATAGATAAAACAATCATGAAATTTATATGGAATAATAAAAGACCCAGAATAGCAAAAACAATGCTAGCAGGAATTGTGAATCAGGCGGTATAGCGATACCAGACTTCAAACTATACTACAGAGCAATAGTGACAAAAACAGCATGGTACTGGTACCAAAACAGGCCGGTGGACCAATGGTACAGAATAGAGGACACAGTAACCAATCCACAAAACTACAACTATCTTATATTTGATAAAGAGGCTAAAAGCATGCAATGGAGGAAGGATAGCATCTTCAACAAATGGTGTTGGGAAAACTGGAAATCCATTTGCATCAAAATGAAACTGAATCCCTTTCTCTCACCATGCACAAAACTTAACTCAAAATAGATCAAGGAGCTTGATATTAAATCAGAGACACGGCGTCTGATAGAAGAAAAAGTTGGCTATGATCTACATACTGTGGGGTCGGGCTCCAAATTCCTCAATAGGACACCCATAGCACAAGAGTTAACAACTAGAATCAACAAATGGGACTTACTCAAACTAAAAAGTTTTTTCTCAGCTAAAGAAACAATAAGAGAGATAAACAGGGAGCCTACATCCTGGGAACAAATCTTTAGTCCACACACTTCAGATAGAGCCCTAATATCCAGAGTATATAAAGAACTCAAAAAATTAGACAATAAGATAACAAATAACCCAATCAACAAATGGGCCAAGGACCTGAACAGACACTTCTCAGAGGAGGACATACAATCAATCAATCAATAAGTACATGAAAAAAATGCTCACCATCGCTAGTAGTCAGAGAAATGCAAATCAAAACCACCCTAAGATACCATCTCACTCCAGTAAGATTGGAAGCCATTAGGAAGTACAACAACAACAAGTGCTGGAGAGGATGCGGGGAAAAAGGTACACTTGTTCATTGTTGGTGGGACTGCAAATTGGTGCGGCCAATTTGGAAAGCAGTATGGAGATTTCTTGGAAAGCTGGGAATGGAACCACCATTTGACCCAGCTATTCCCCTTCTCAGTCTATTCCCTAAAGACCTAATAAGAGCATGCTACAGTGACACTGCTACATCGATGTTCATAGCAGCACAATTCACGATAGCAAGATTGTGGAACCAACCTAGATGCCCTTCAATAGATGAATGGATAAAAAAATGTGGCATTTATACACAATGGAGTATTACTCTGCTTTAAAAAATGACAAAATCATAGAATTTGGAGGGAAATGGATGGCATTAGAGCAGATTATGCTAAGTGAAGCTAGCCAATCCTTAAAAAACAAATGCCAAATGACTGCTTTGATATAAGGGGAGTAACCAAGGACAGGGTAGGGACAAAGAGCTTGAGAAGAAGATTAACATTAAACAGGGATGAGAGGTGGGAGGGAAAAGGAGTGAGAAGGGAAATCGCATGGAAATGGAAGGTGATCCTCAGGGTTATACAAAATTACATATAAGAGGAAAGGAGGGGTAAGAGAAAAATAATATAAGTGGAAGAAATGATTTACAGTAGAGGGGGTAGAGAGAGAAAAGGGGAAGGGAGGGGAGGGGAGGGGAGGGGAGGGGAAGGGGGATAGTAGAGAATAGGATAGACAGTAGAATACATCAGTCACTAGAATGGCAACATGTAAATCAATGGAAGTGTAACTGATGTGATACCGCAATCTGTATACGGGGTAAAAATGGGAGTTCATAACCCACTTGAATCAAACTGTGAAATATGATATATTAAGAACTATGTAATGTTTTGAACGACCAACAATTAAAAAAAAAGAGCAAGGATTATAATCACATATAAAATCTAACTCTAAAGTTAACACACTTTAAGGTCTGAGTGTCACATTGTAACTTTCATTTTTGTCATTACTATTGACCTTTATTTTCATAATCTAAAATCTTTCAATATTATCTATTAAACATTACCCATGGATTGTATTAGGAAATTATTGAGACAACCTGCACAAATAGCTAAAGCATTCCCTAGTTCACAGTTGGGCAGACCATACAATTTGCTGGATAAATCAGAATATTTTTCAGAATGAAAAACTGCATATTTTTAAAAGTAGATGGATTCAAACCAAGGAAAAATATTTTTGTCCAATTATAGAAATGGACAAGTATATACATGCGTAGGAAATAAAAGCAATACAAAACAATGCTTATTCTTATGCAATACTAAATTATTCTCTACCCTACTATTCTACTATACCCTACTATGCTGTTGTTTTTATATATGTTATTGCTGGATACAACCCAGAAAATCTATCTCCTGTAACTAATTATGTTCCACTCAGAATTTTGAAAAACAGGTTTTGTGGTCTTATCCAGTAACATTTAAGAATTGATTCAAAATTTGATAATTCTTATGATTTTTCGGCTGACCTTTTGTCTGATTTCAATAATGAGGCTATGATTTAAGTATTTTATTATCTAAATATTTCCTAAGTTTTCTTTCTAATAAACATTATTGATACAAAAATAGTACAAATAATTTAACATGGATATACATATGTTGTAAAGGCAAAGTAGCTTTAACATTTTACAAAATCAAAAATATATAATAATAATTTTGTTTCAGTATTTTTGTACAATGAAAATATTGGTATTTTATCCCTTTTAACATTAGCTTTTTATTAAAAGTGTGATAAAAGGTCTTACAATGATTTGTTTTAATAAATTTTAATTAAACTCAATATGCACTCATGAGCTTTAAAAACACATGTTATTTTTCTAGGCAGTTAATAAATGTCATTAAATTATTAGGGACTTGTGCATACTGAATTTAACAGAGTATCAATTCTAAACTCAAACTATTTCAAAAATCATATGCTATTAGTTTAAAATATGTGCAAATTTATTCATGATATATCTCTAAGTATATATACAGAAATTAATCAGAAAAGCATTGTAAGTATTTAAAATCATATGTTGATTATAAATATCCATTCAGTGTTAACATAATCTTGAGAATAAAAACTCTCTTAAGGACAGATATATCAAAGCTTAGATAAATTTATGAATGTGATGATGGGTTACCAAGTATAATGTTTTTGGCATTTTAGCTTTGTATTTAATCTAAAGGAGTCTTACTTAGAATCAGAATCAGACTTTAAGAATACTAAACATCAATTGTCACATCTCAAGTATATAGCAAATTATTTAGATGATGTACCTAATTGTGTTTAATTTGCTTACTAGGCTGACTTGAGAAGATTCTAAAAAAGAAGGAAAAAAAAGGTTGAAAATAAATCAAAAGTACAAAAGTCAGAAAAGCAATATGTCATTTCATCACTTTTCCCGAAAAGTTATCTCTGCGTCCCTGCATGTATGTACCAGCTTGGGTGGCTAGAAGAAAGAAAAGTTTTTCATGATCCTCTTTCACCTTTTATATGCTGATTCATTAGAAACCTGGATGATAAAATGAGAACAGAGAAAATGTTTTAGGTGGGCAGAAGGGCACAAACAAAAGAGAAGGCTCAGAGTTTCAAGAGGTCACAAATAGCGTGGTTTAACAGAAACACAAGAAAGGGCATCCAAACCCCATCTGTTTTCACAATCTCTTGTAAATAAAACCTTTGCATAATTCCCAGAACATACCTGATCCCTATTTCCAGGCTCTTTTGTGGCAGAAATTATCCTATTCCTATTCCATACTACCTGGAAAACCACAAGATTTCAAATAGGCAATTTTTACACACACTTGGGGCTCAGACATAAAAATGTGGGCTATAACAGTGTATGTGAGCCAGGCATGGTGGCAAATGCCTATAAACTCAGTGGCCCAGGAGGCTGAGGCATGAGGATTGCAAGTTCCAAGCCAGCCTCAGCAACAGTAAGGTGCTAAGCAATTCAATGTGACCCTGTCTGTAAAATATAAAATAGGGCTGGGGATGTGGCTCAGTGGTAAAATGCCCCCGAGTTTAATTGCCAGCACACACACACCAACAACAAAAAAAAGTGTAAAGGATGTTTAAATCAAAGGATTTAATGTAATACCTTGGTTTTCCAAAAATGAGAGAAGTTTACAGTTAAGCCTCTGCTTGGTAATGCAAAGTTAGTAAGAAAACTTGTCTGCAAAGGGGATTTGGAAATAAGTGCCAGTGGAAAAGGAGAACATAAAACCCCAAAGGATGGGATCCAAAAATGAAGCAAGAAAGAGCCATGTGTGTACAGGAGTAAGCTATGGACAGTTCAAGATGAGAACTGAGGAAAAAGCATTGGCTTCTGCAAGAGGAAAACTTACTAAG
This sequence comes from Spermophilus citellus, assembly GCF_964194105.1. Taxonomy (NCBI): domain Eukaryota; kingdom Metazoa; phylum Chordata; class Mammalia; order Rodentia; family Sciuridae; genus Spermophilus; species Spermophilus citellus. Next base: position 62,705 of record NW_027672857.1, read on the forward strand.
ACTGCTTTCCTTGGACAAATAGGCATGAAAGTATGCTTATAGTGTATTAAATAGATAACATGAAATTAAAAAAAGGAGAAAATTAGTTTACACAACTGTCTCAAGGAGTGTTTTATAAGCTGGGATACAGAATAAGGAATAAAGCTGAGTAAACTTTTGGCACCGTTTCACAGTGCTTAGTATCAAAAGAAAAAAAAATAAGGATGCTTATTACATGTTTTTATAAGAGTTGACAAAATTTAGTAAATAGTAAATTACAGACTTCAAAAACCTGTTTTATCTACATGATAGTCTGTGTTGGTATCTTCAGAGCTGTTACATACTATTATGTAAATATCTAATCACTAACACACTGTGCATTACTTACTTACTCTATCCTATGTAAAGATGCTATTTCATTGGTTTTTAAACAGATGTCCTTTAGGACTCACACAAATGGGAACTCACCACAGTTGTTGTATCTACTAGGTAGTTTTAGTTTTTCAGCATTATTTTCCATTGTCTAATTTGTAAAATTTCCACTATGAAAATGTTCTCTTTCATTTGCTCTTTGTTGCATGGGCTTCTCACTGCCTTATGGGTACATTATGAAACAGTTATCTTATTTCATAGAATCCAGTTCAGTTGTTATGAAAAGATTTTCAGATTGATCCTTCTGCTTTCTTCCACTATTATTATATTTGGTATAGACTTCAATTAATCAAACTAGAATGTCTCTCTAGAGTAACATTCATTGCTAAGATTTATTTCCAGATATAATTATTACTTAACACAACACATGTTGGTGATGATTGAGTAGAAAATGAGAAGGCAGATATCATTATGAAATATCATGGTTAAGATAAATCTCATTGACAAGATGAGGTTTAAGAAAAATAATTAAATAGATGAGCGAGTTATCAATGTAGATGTCTGTGGGTGAGAACACTGTTCCAGGCAGAAAAAATAGCAGTTAATGCAAATGCCCTGAAACAGAAGGGAATTTTATCTTCAACAAAGGCCAAGGGGCAGTAAAGCTAACTTAGAAAAAATAACTAGAAATGTAACTGGAGATAAATTCAGAAAAGCAAGTGTATGCAAGTCAATGCACTCATTAATTAGTAACATTCTAGCTATTCTGCTTTCCATTTTGAGGTGTATTATTACATAATTTAGTGCAGCAGTTCACTCTGGTTACTGAGAATAAGCTGAAAGGACAAAATGTTGGAAATAGGAAGACAAGTTCTTACCAATGATAAAGGAAATATAATTAATTAAACAGATGAGAAAAAAATTGAGAAGTGCTATTTGGATGAGGAATATGAGAAAAATACATAAAGATAATTTAAAGGTTTTAGCGTGGGTAAGGGATTGGTTATTAACTGATATCAAGAAGGCTACTTGAGTATACACCAAGGTGTGAAGGAAATTAGGAATTCTTGTTTGTATAGGTGATTATCAAGATACCTGTTCATCATTTAAGTAGAAAGTTGTACATAGAAAGCTGGAACTTAGGGGAGACATCTGTGGTAGAGGCATAAAATCATGAGTTGTAGATACAGAGATGACATTTGAAGCCATAAGCCTTCATGTAATCACTGAAAGAGAGGGAATAGGGAGAGAATGGTATTAATGACTGAGCCCTAGAACACTCCAATATTAAGATTTTGTGTGGAATAAAAAGAACCAGAAATCATATAAAATGCTATTGATAAGTGATGTTATAAAGAAAACCAGAAGTTTGTTATATCCTCTAAGCAGGTTAAATAAAGCATGTTAAAATTATCTGCAGATCCTGAAGGCATATCATAAAACATGAGAACTGAAATGAGTGTTATTGTACATAGTAATGTGTAAGTTAGTATTGACTTTAAAAAGAATAACAGACCTTCAAACCTCAGTAGTGAGTTTGAAAGTGAATGGGCAGACAGGTGGATGAAGACAATAATAACAACCTTGTTTTGAGGACGTTTTACTGTGGTTGCCTTTAAAGGACATGGACATTGGTTAGCAACATATGGAGGACACTTAGTCGACATGAAGTGTTTGGACTTGCTTTTAAATAAAATATAGAGAGTTGCAAGTGTATTTGTGCCGTATATTAATTTACTATTTCTTTTCCTGAAACTGCAAATTTTTTAGCTCAAAACAATATAAATTCTCTTATAGTTATAAATAAGTGAAAATAATCTTAGAGTAATCAAACCAAGGTTATGACAAGATTGATTCTTTCTGATATGTCTAAAGGAGAATCCATTTGCTTACCACTTTCAATTTTTAGGATTGTATTATGTGAATTCCTTGGCTCATGGCCCTTTTCTCTGTATTTTGTACTTATAACTCAGTACCTCAGACACTGCTCTGATTTTATCCTCACTTGCCCTTTCTTACTATGATATTTTGCTTCCTTTTTATAAGGAGCCCTGTGAGTGCATTGGGCCCATTTGCAAAACCAAAGTACCTGGTAAGAACACCTTATAGAAGGAAAAGTTTTGAAGGTTCAGTCAACAGATGGCTGACACCATTGCTCTGCACCCAAGATGAGGCAGAACGTCATGGTGGAAAACTATCACAGAGGAAAACCACTCAGTTTGTAGCAACCAGGAGGAAGGGTGCGGTGGAAAAAAGCTGCTCAGCTCATGGAAGCCAGAATCATAGAAAAGGAAAGAAAGAAGCCAGGGTCAAGAAGGATCCTTCCAGCGCCCATTTCAAGTAACCTAACCTTCCATTTAGGTCCCTTGTCTCAGCCCCACCTCTGAACCTTGTTTATTGCAGAGTAGGGTTTCCATACCTGAGCTATGCAGGACATTCCAGGTCCAAACCATCATGACTATCTTGACCAAAATGTCTCTGAGCTTCCTGGTAGAGCAATATATATTTTATGAAATGTGATTCAAACTCAGCTAACTCATTGAGTTTTCTACTTGGGTCTCGGAATTTTTAACAGAGAGATTGAAGAGCAGGTAAAAACATGAAAGTCAAGACAACAGTGCTAAATTCACAGTGGGAATAAAATCAGGTGGTATTTCTTTTGTTTTCTAATCTGTTTCCAAACTGGAAATTTATCTAGTAAAGCCTACATGTCTCCACTCGTTTTAATAAACTATTATTGTTTTTCCTAAATTCAACAGTTGATTTCTTGTTACTTAGTACATTATACTTTGACTTATATATTAATTCCAAAGACTTTTATTTCAGTCCCAGAGAAATAGGGCATGCAATCAGAAAATGTCTATATATGTATCTGTCAGTATGTACTAGTAATCATTCAAAATGGATTTGGAGTTATACCCTAAGGCAAGGTAGAATTTAATTCCTTTGAAAGGAGGAGGGTGAGTAATACAGATGGGGAATGGAAAAAAGAGACACATAGTGGGCATTGGTAGAAGCAAGTTTGAGGACCAAAGAGAAAAGACTAGATGAAGCAAAGTATTCCCTCGAAGAAGGTGCCAAGCCAATAGAATTATAAAGGTTCCTTTAGAGTTTGAAAGATGACATTTAAATGCTAAGAAAAAAATGTAGCTGAAAATATAGCTACCTTTAAATCATTGGGTTAATATAGACACAGATGGCAATGCAGCTCTTGGGGCCTGTGATAAAAAAATATGAAAAATAGGTATAAAATATATCTAATTATATATTAGTGTACTCTGTGTGGTGGTGTTTGTGTGTGCCTGGGAAACTGTGCATCAGACAAGGAGAGATTCTAATTCCAACATTTTATTTTTCACAAAAGAGAACATTCCTTACAGGGAAGGAAGAGTATCAGAGGATGTTTATCAATTTGAGAAATACATGCAAGTATTTCAATTATCTTTTTATAGTTTTGCTAATTCCATAATGTAAACAACATTATCAATCTTGCACTGATGAAGAAAATAAAACACAGACAGTTTAACTCAATTTCTAAAGTTCATGAAATAGATAAGCAGAACAGCAAATATTTTCAAGGTTTGGCATTGATTAAGACACTTAATTTCTTTCTACTCTGGAAATTTTGAAGTACATATACATTCAATCACAGTACCTTGCATTAGAGCAGATTCTAAAATAAGATTGGAATATGATTTTTTTTCTGTTTTTTTTTAATTCTGCATGCCTCAAATATTTTTCAGTGTAACAAATATGAACACTGAAGGCTAATACAGTAATAAAAGATTTCTATATCTATTAGGAAACCAATTAGGCATGAATCAAAAAGAAACAATTATTCATGATTCTATAAAAATATTTCCACCATGGAAACCAAATATAAATGTCTGTTTTATTCATGTGAAGCAAAATCTCTGATTTCTTCTTTAGCTTAAACCATAGCTT